>NC_063214.1:16112609-16156631 GCF_020740725.1 Corvus hawaiiensis
AGGGAGAGAAGAGGCGGATAGGCGTGTCGCCCAGAAGAAGGTGCCAGGACCAAAAGATGGTCTTCCTTTCTGCTGCTCCTTGCCCGAATTGTGGTGCTGTGTTGAAAGTCTTGCCCAGCGAAAAGCTACTCCAGCAAGTGTTTCTCGCCTGACGCATTTCGCTGAGCGAGAGCTACATGCCCAGTTTGGACTCGCTGAAAGAGCAAGAAAATGCTTGTCCGTCGAGCTGAAGGAAAATCCCTGCTCAGCACACCGTGGCTGCGTGCAGTGCTCACGCTGAAGAGCGGCAAAGCTCCAAGCCATGGCTGGGCTTCAGTTCTGTCCAGAGCACAGAAGGCGAAGAACCAAGCAGCTGGGCACCGGGCTCATGTACTCAGGGGAGCCAATTTCAAATGTCCAGCCAAGAGCTGCTTCACAAGCAGCTGCAGCTGAGAATGCTCTGGCTGCTTCAGGAAGGAAGGCGCAGCCCTTGCACTCCTGGACACAAGCTGGCCAGCAGCAGGTTCCTAAACCTTCAGTGCTGCAGAGTGCATGCAGCTGGAGCACAGCCAGAAGGAGGCGTCCAGAAAGAAGGCGTTCTTCAAGTACCCCCCCTCCTCCAGGCAGCCTTGAAACTGAGCACAACACACTGCGCCTCGGCAGCTTCCTTCTCACATACACGGACCGTCCCCTTCTTCACTCTCGCAGCTCCCTTGCCCACTTGCAGCAGCTGCTGCCAAAGAAAAAGGCTCCAGAAGTCAAAGCCTCTGCTGGGCTGCACTTTCCCCTTGCCTCACGTCAAAGCACCAGAAACTCTCCGCTGCACTCTGTATTTCCAGTCTCCGCTGCATCTGCCACTGTCATCTCTGCATCTCAAAAGCATCAAGCTGGGCACAATTCTTTCCAGGGAAAGCTGGAAGAGAAATAGGTAGCAGCACAAGTAGCCGCAGCTTGAACTTTCTGTTTTCAAGTGCTAACGTGAATCCGCACACAAGCGAGAGGCAGCCTGGGCGATGCGCATACCAGCTCCGTGCTCTGCTCCTTCATTGTGCCGGAGTGGAAGCGGTGTCTACTTCTCGCCCAGAGAGCACGGTGCCGGCAGAGAAATGCTCCAGGCTGCTGCCTCTGCCCAAACACGCCTGGCCTCTGCACTTTCTCTCTCAGCGCTAGGTAGCAGCACATTCGGTCTGCCTTGCAGCCTGAATCTGAACGGAAAGCTTCTCAGCTAAGTCTCGCACAGAGAACAGTTTTAGGTCAACGAGCTTACGCGGAGCTTACCCTCGACGCGTGGAAACCTGTATTTGCAGCACATCCTAGTGGTAGCCCTCTTTCCTTTCCAGCCTGCACAGCGCCGGCAGATCGCGGTGCTCTCTACACCTGCCTTCTCACTTGCAAGCACCACCGCCAAGCTTACAGCCTTGCAGGGAGAGAAGAGGCGGATAGGCGTGTCGCCCAGAAGAAGGTGCCAGGACCAAAAGATGGTCTTCCTTTCTGCTGCTCCTTGCCCGAATTGTGGTGCTGTGTTGAAAGTCTTGCCCAGCGAAAAGCTACTCCAGCAAGTGTTTCTCGCCTGACGCATTTCGCTGAGCGAGAGCTACATGCCCAGTTTGGACTCGCTGAAAGAGCAAGAAAATGCTTGTCCGTCGAGCTGAAGGAAAATCCCTGCACAGCACACCGTGGCTGCGTGCAGTGCTCACGCTGAAGAGCGGCAAAGCTCCAAGCCATGGCTGGGCTTCACTTCTGTCCAGAGCACAGAAGGCGAAGAACCAAGCAGCTGGGCACCGGGCTCATGTACTCAGGGGAGCCAATTTCAAATGTCCAGCCAAGAGCTGCTTCACAAGCAGCTGCAGCTGAGAATGCTCTGGCTGCTTCAGGAAGGAAGGCGCAGCCCTTGCACTCCTGGACACAAGCTGGCCAGCAGCAGGTTCCTAAACCTTCAGTGCTGCAGAGTGCATGCAGCTGGAGCACAGCCAGAAGGAGGCGTCCAGAAAGAAGGCGTTCTTCAAGTACCCCCCCTCCTCCAGGCAGCCTTGAAACTGAGCACAACACACTGCGCCTCGGCAGCTTCCTTCTCACATAGACGGACCGTCCCCTTCTTCACTCTCGCAGCTCCCTTGCCCACTTGCAGCAGCTGCTGCCAAAGAAAAAGGCTCCAGAAGTCAAAGCCTCTGCTGGGCTGCACTTTCCCCTTGCCTCACGTCAAAGCACCAGAAACTCTCGGCTGCACTCTGTATTTCCAGTCTCTGCTGCATCTGCCACTGTCATCTCTGCATCTCAAAAGCATCAAGCTGGGCACAATTCTTTCCAGGGAAAGCTGGAAGAGAAATAGGTAGCAGCACAAGTAGCCGCAGCTTGAACTTTCTGTTTTCAAGTGCTAACGTGAATCCGCACACAAGCGAGAGGCAGCCTGGGCGATGCGCATACCAGCTCCGTGCTCTGCTCCTTCATTGTGCCGGAGTGGAAGCGGTGTCTACTTCTCGCCCAGAGAGCACGGTGCCGGCAGAGAAATGCTCCAGGCTGCTGCCTCTGCCCAAACACGCCTGGCCTCTGCACTTTCTCTCTCAGCGCTAGGTAGCAGCACATTCGGTCTGCCTTGCAGCCTGAATCTGAACGGAAAGCTTCTCAGCTACGTCTCGCACAGAGAACAGTTTTAGGTCAACGAGCTTACGCGGAGCTTACCCTCGACGCGTGGAAACCTGTATTTGCAGCACATCCTAGTGGTAGCCCTCTTTCCTTTCCAGCCTGCACAGCGCCGGCAGATCGCGGTGCTCTCTACACCTGCCTTCTCACTTGCAAGCACCACCGCCAAGCTTACAGCCTTGCAGGGAGAGAAGAGGCGGATAGGCGTGTCGCCCAGAAGAAGGTGCCAGGACCAAAAGATGGTCTTCCTTTCTGCTGCTCCTTGCCCGAATTGTGGTGCTGTGTTGAAAGTCTTGCCCAGCGAAAAGCTACTCCAGCAAGTGTTTCTCGCCTGACGCATTTCGCTGAGCGAGAGCTACATGCCCAGTTTGGACTCGCTGAAAGAGCAAGAAAATGCTTGTCCGTCGAGCTGAAGGAAAATCCCTGCACAGCACACCGTGGCTGCGTGCAGTGCTCACGCTGAAGAGCGGCAAAGCTCCAAGCCATGGCTGGGCTTCAGTTCTGTCCAGAGCACAGAAGGCGAAGAACCAAGCAGCTGGGCACCGGGCTCATGTACTCAAGGGAGCCAATTTCAAATGTCCAGCCAAGAGCTGCTTCACAAGCAGCTGCAGCTGAGAATGCTCTGGCTGCTTCAGGAAGGAAGGCGCAGCCCTTGCACTCCTGGACACAAGCTGGCCAGCAGCAGGTTCCTAAACCTTCAGTGCTGCAGAGTGCATGCAGCTGGAGCACAGCCAGAAGGAGGCGTCCAGAAAGAAGGCGTTCTTCAAGTCCCCCCCTCCTCCAGGCAGCCTTGAAACTGAGCACAACACACTGCGCCTCGGCAGCTTCCTTCTCACATAGACGGACCGTCCCCTTCTTCACTCTCGCAGCTCCCTTGCCCACTTGCAGCAGCTGCTGCCAAAGAAAAAGGCTCCAGAAGTCAAAGCCTCTGCTGGGCTGCACTTTCCCCTTGCCTCACGTCAAAGCACCAGAAACTCTCCGCTGCACTCTGTATTTCCAGTCTCCGCTGCATCTGCCACTGTCATCTCTGCATCTCAAAAGCATCAAGCTGGGCACAATTCTTTCCAGGGAAAGCTGGAAGAGAAATAGGTAGCAGCACAAGTAGCCGCAGCTTGAACTTTCTGTTTTCAAGTGCTAACGTGAATCCGCACACAAGCGAGAGGCAGCCTGGGCGATGCGCATACCAGCTCCGTGCTCTGCTCCTTCATTGTGCCGGAGTGGAAGCGGTGTCTACTTCTCGCCCAGAGAGCACGGTGCCGGCAGAGAAATGCTCCAGGCTGCTGCCTCTGCCCAAACACGCCTGGCCTCTGCACTTTCTCTCTCAGCGCTAGGTAGCAGCACATTCGGTCTGCCTTGCAGCCTGAATCTGAACGGAAAGCTTCTCAGCTAAGTCTCGCACAGAGAACAGTTTTAGGTCAACGAGCTTACGCGGAGCTTACCCTCGACGCGTGGAAACCTGTATTTGCAGCACATCCTAGTGGTAGCCCTCTTTCCTTTCCAGCCTGCACAGCGCCGGCAGATCGCCGTGCTCTCTACACCTGCCTTCTCACTTGCAAGCACCACCGCCAAGCTTACAGCCTTGCAGGGAGAGAAGAGGCGGATAGGCGTGTCGCCCAGAAGAAGGTGCCAGGACCAAAAGATGGTCTTCCTTTCTGCTGCTCCTTGCCCGAATTGTGGTGCTGTGTTGAAAGTCTTGCCCAGCGAAAAGCTACTCCAGCAAGTGTTTCTCGCCTGACGCATTTCGCTGAGCGAGAGCTACATGCCCAGTTTGGACTCGCTGAAAGAGCAAGAAAATGCTTGTCCGTCGAGCTGAAGGAAAATCCCTGCACAGCACACCGTGGCTGCGTGCAGTGCTCACGCTGAAGAGCGGCAAAGCTCCAAGCCATGGCTGGGCTTCACTTCTGTCCAGAGCACAGAAGGCGAAGAACCAAGCAGCTGGGCACCGGGCTCATGTACTCAGGGGAGCCAATTTCAAATGTCCAGCCAAGAGCTGCTTCACAAGCAGCTGCAGCTGAGAATGCTCTGGCTGCTTCAGGAAGGAAGGCGCAGCCCTTGCACTCCTGGACACAAGCTGGCCAGCAGCAGGTTCCTAAACCTTCAGTGCTGCAGAGTGCATGCAGCTGGAGCACAGCCAGAAGGAGGTGTCCAGAAAGAAGGCGTTCTTCAAGTCCCCCCCTCCTCCAGGCAGCCTTGAAACTGAGCACAACACACTGCGCCTCGGCAGCTTCCTTCTCACATAGACGGACCGTCCCCTTCTTCACTCTCGCAGCTCCCTTGCCCACTTGCAGCAGCTGCTGCCAAAGAAAAAGGCTCCAGAAGTCAAAGCCTCTGCTGGGCTGCACTTTCCCCTTGCCTCACGTCAAAGCACCAGAAACTCTCGGCTGCACTCTGTATTTCCAGTCTCCGCTGCATCTGCCACTGTCATCTCTGCATCTCAAAAGCATCAAGCTGGGCACAATTCTTTCCAGGGAAAGCTGGAAGAGAAATAGGTAGCAGCACAAGTAGCCGCAGCTTGAACTTTCTGTTTTCAAGTGCTAACGTGAATCCGCACACAAGCGAGAGGCAGCCTGGGCGATGCGCATACCAGCTCCGTGCTCTGCTCCTTCATTGTGCCGGAGTGGAACCGGTGTCTACTTCTCGCCCAGAGAGCACGGTGCCAGCAGAGAAATGCTCCAGGCTGCTGCCTCTGCCCAAACACGCCTGGCCTCTGCACTTTCTCTCTCAGCGCTAGGCAGCAGCACATTCGGTCTGCCTTGCAGCCTGAATCTGAACGGAAAGCTTCTCAGCTAAGTCTCGCACAGAGAACAGTTTTAGGTCAACGAGCTTACGCGGAGCTTACCCTCGACGCGTGGAAACCTGTATTTGCAGCACATCCTAGTGGTAGCCCTCTTTCCTTTCCAGCCTGCACAGCGCCGGCAGATCGCGGTGCTCTCTACACCTGCCTTCTCACTTGCAAGCACCACCGCCAAGCTTACAGCCTTGCAGGGAGCGAAGAGGCGGATAGGCGTGTCGCCCAGAAGAAGGTGCCAGGACCAAAAGATGGTCTTCCTTTCTGCTGCTCCTTGCCCGAATTGTGGTGCTGTGTTGAAAGTCTTGCCCAGCGAAAAGCTACTCCAGCAAGTGTTTCTCGCCTGACGCATTTCGCTGAGCGAGAGCTACATGCCCAGTTTGGACTCGCTGAAAGAGCAAGAAAATGCTTGTCCGTCGAGCTGAAGGAAAATCCCTGCACAGCACACCGTGGCTGCGTGCAGTGCTCACGCTGAAGAGCGGCAAAGCTCCAAGCCATGGCTGGGCTTCAGTTCTGTCCAGAGCACAGAAGGCGAAGAACCAAGCAGCTGGGCACCGGGCTCATGTACTCAGGGGAGCCAATTTCAAATGTCCAGCCAAGAGCTGCTTCACAAGCAGCTGCAGCTGAGAATGCTCTGGCTGCTTCAGGAAGGAAGGCGCAGCCCTTGCACTCCTGGACACAAGCTGGCCAGCAGCAGGTTCCTAAACCTTCAGTGCTGCAGAGTGCATGCAGCTGGAGCACAGCCAGAAGGAGGCGTCCAGAAAGAAGGCGTTCTTCAAGTACCCCCCCTCCTCCAGGCAGCCTTGAAACTGAGCACAACACACTGCGCCTCGGCAGCTTCCTTCTCACATAGACGGACCGTCCCCTTCTTCACTCTCGCAGCTCCCTTGCCCACTTGCAGCAGCTGCTGCCAAAGAAAAAGGCTCCAGAAGTCAAAGCCTCTGCTGGGCTGCACTTTCCCCTTGCCTCACGTCAAAGCACCAGAAACTCTCGGCTGCACTCTGTATTTCCAGTCTCTGCTGCATCTGCCACTGTCATCTCTGCATCTCAAAAGCATCAAGCTGGGCACAATTCTTTCCAGGGAAAGCTGGAAGAGAAATAGGTAGCAGCACAAGTAGCCGCAGCTTGAACTTTCTGTTTTCAAGTGCTAACGTGAATCCGCACACAAGCGAGAGGCAGCCTGGGCGATGCGCATACCAGCTCCGTGCTCTGCTCCTTCATTGTGCCGGAGTGGAAGCGGTGTCTACTTCTCGCCCAGAGAGCACGGTGCCGGCAGAGAAATGCTCCAGGCTGCTGCCTCTGCCCAAACACGCCTGGCCTCTGCACTTTCTCTCTCAGCGCTAGGTAGCAGCACATTCGGTCTGCCTTGCAGCCTGAATCTGAACGGAAAGCTTCTCAGCTACGTCTCGCACAGAGAACAGTTTTAGGTCAACGAGCTTACGCGGAGCTTACCCTCGACGCGTGGAAACCTGTATTTGCAGCACATCCTAGTGGTAGCCCTCTTTCCTTTCCAGCCTGCACAGCGCCGGCAGATCGCGGTGCTCTCTACACCTGCCTTCTCACTTGCAAGCACCACCGCCAAGCTTACAGCCTTGCAGGGAGAGAAGAGGCGGATAGGCGTGTCGCCCAGAAGAAGGTGCCAGGACCAAAAGATGGTCTTCCTTTCTGCTGCTCCTTGCCCGAATTGTGGTGCTGTGTTGAAAGTCTTGCCCAGCGAAAAGCTACTCCAGCAAGTGTTTCTCGCCTGACGCATTTCGCTGAGCGAGAGCTACATGCCCAGTTTGGACTCGCTGAAAGAGCAAGAAAATGCTTGTCCGTCGAGCTGAAGGAAAATCCCTGCACAGCACACCGTGGCTGCGTGCAGTGCTCACGCTGAAGAGCGGCAAAGCTCCAAGCCATGGCTGGGCTTCAGTTCTGTCCAGAGCACAGAAGGCGAAGAACCAAGCAGCTGGGCACCGGGCTCATGTACTCAGGGGAGCCAATTTCAAATGTCCAGCCAAGAGCTGCTTCACAAGCAGCTGCAGCTGAGAATGCTCTGGCTGCTTCAGGAAGGAAGGCGCAGCCCTTGCACTCCTGGACACAAGCTGGCCAGCAGCAGGTTCCTAAACCTTCAGTGCTGCAGAGTGCATGCAGCTGGAGCACAGCCAGAAGGAGGCGTCCAGAAAGAAGGCGTTCTTCAAGTACCCCCCCTCCTCCAGGCAGCCTTGAAACTGAGCACAACACACTGCGCCTCGGCAGCTTCCTTCTCACATAGACGGACCGTCCCCTTCTTCACTCTCGCAGCTCCCTTGCCCACTTGCAGCAGCTGCTGCCAAAGAAAAAGGCTCCAGAAGTCAAAGCCTCTGCTGGGCTGCACTTTCCCCTTGCCTCACGTCAAAGCACCAGAAACTCTCCGCTGCACTCTGTATTTCCAGTCTCCGCTGCATCTGCCACTGTCATCTCTGCATCTCAAAAGCATCAAGCTGGGCACAATTCTTTCCAGGGAAAGCTGGAAGAGAAATAGGTAGCAGCACAAGTAGCCGCAGCTTGAACTTTCTGTTTTCAAGTGCTAACGTGAATCCGCACACAAGCGAGAGGCAGCCTGGGCGATGCGCATACCAGCTCCGTGCTCTGCTCCTTCATTGTGCCGGAGTGGAACCGGTGTCTACTTCTCGCCCAGAGAGCACGGTGCCAGCAGAGAAATGCTCCAGGCTGCTGCCTCTGCCCAAACACGCCTGGCCTCTGCACTTTCTCTCTCAGCGCTAGGCAGCAGCACATTCGGTCTGCCTTGCAGCCTGAATCTGAACGGAAAGCTTCTCAGCTAAGTCTCGCACAGAGAACAGTTTTAGGTCAACGAGCTTACGCGGAGCTTACCCTCGACGCGTGGAAACCTGTATTTGCAGCACATCCTAGTGGTAGCCCTCTTTCCTTTCCAGCCTGCACAGCGCCGGCAGATCGCGGTGCTCTCTACACCTGCCTTCTCACTTGCAAGCACCACCGCCAAGCTTACAGCCTTGCAGGGAGAGAAGAGGCGGATAGGCGTGTCGCCCAGAAGAAGGTGCCAGGACCAAAAGATGGTCTTCCTTTCTGCTGCTCCTTGCCCGAATTGTGGTGCTGTGTTGAAAGTCTTGCCCAGCGAAAAGCTACTCCAGCAAGTGTTTCTCGCCTGACGCATTTCGCTGAGCGAGAGCTACATGCCCAGTTTGGACTCGCTGAAAGAGCAAGAAAATGCTTGTCCGTCGAGCTGAAGGAAAATCCCTGCACAGCACACCGTGGCTGCGTGCAGTGCTCACGCTGAAGAGCGGCAAAGCTCCAAGCCATGGCTGGGCTTCACTTCTGTCCAGAGCACAGAAGGCGAAGAACCAAGCAGCTGGGCACCGGGCTCATGTACTCAGGGGAGCCAATTTCAAATGTCCAGCCAAGAGCTGCTTCACAAGCAGCTGCAGCTGAGAATGCTCTGGCTGCTTCAGGAAGGAAGGCGCAGCCCTTGCACTCCTGGACACAAGCTGGCCAGCAGCAGGTTCCTAAACCTTCAGTGCTGCAGAGTGCATGCAGCTGGAGCACAGCCAGAAGGAGGCGTCCAGAAAGAAGGCGTTCTTCAAGTACCCCCCCTCCTCCAGGCAGCCTTGAAACTGAGCACAACACACTGCGCCTCGGCAGCTTCCTTCTCACATAGACGGACCGTCCCCTTCTTCACTCTCGCAGCTCCCTTGCCCACTTGCAGCAGCTGCTGCCAAAGAAAAAGGCTCCAGAAGTCAAAGCCTCTGCTGGGCTGCACTTTCCCCTTGCCTCACGTCAAAGCACCAGAAACTCTCGGCTGCACTCTGTATTTCCAGTCTCTGCTGCATCTGCCACTGTCATCTCTGCATCTCAAAAGCATCAAGCTGGGCACAATTCTTTCCAGGGAAAGCTGGAAGAGAAATAGGTAGCAGCACAAGTAGCCGCAGCTTGAACTTTCTGTTTTCAAGTGCTAACGTGAATCCGCACACAAGCGAGAGGCAGCCTGGGCGATGCGCATACCAGCTCCGTGCTCTGCTCCTTCATTGTGCCGGAGTGGAAGCGGTGTCTACTTCTCGCCCAGAGAGCACGGTGCCGGCAGAGAAATGCTCCAGGCTGCTGCCTCTGCCCAAACACGCCTGGCCTCTGCACTTTCTCTCTCAGCGCTAGGTAGCAGCACATTCGGTCTGCCTTGCAGCCTGAATCTGAACGGAAAGCTTCTCAGCTAAGTCTCGCACAGAGAACAGTTTTAGGTCAACGAGCTTACGCGGAGCTTACCCTCGTCGCGTGGAAACCTGTATTTGCAGCACATCCTAGTGGTAGCCCTCTTTCCTTTCCAGCCTGCACAGCGCCGGCAGATCGCGGTGCTCTCTACACCTGCCTTCTCACTTGCAAGCACCACCGCCAAGCTTACAGCCTTGCAGGGAGAGAAGAGGCGGATAGGCGTGTCGCCCAGAAGAAGGTGCCAGGACCAAAAGATGGTCTTCCTTTCTGCTGCTCCTTGCCCGAATTGTGGTGCTGTGTTGAAAGTCTTGCCCAGCGAAAAGCTACTCCAGCAAGTGTTTCTCGCCTGACGCATTTCGCTGAGCGAGAGCTACATGCCCAGTTTGGACTCGCTGAAAGAGCAAGAAAATGCTTGTCCGTCGAGCTGAAGGAAAATCCCTGCACAGCACACCGTGGCTGCGTGCAGTGCTCACGCTGAAGAGCGGCAAAGCTCCAAGCCATGGCTGGGCTTCAGTTCTGTCCAGAGCACAGAAGGCGAAGAACCAAGCAGCTGGGCACCGGGCTCATGTACTCAGGGGAGCCAATTTCAAATGTCCAGCCAAGAGCTGCTTCACAAGCAGCTGCAGCTGAGAATGCTCTGGCTGCTTCAGGAAGGAAGGCGCAGCCCTTGCACTCCTGGACACAAGCTGGCCAGCAGCAGGTTCCTAAACCTTCAGTGCTGCAGAGTGCATGCAGCTGGAGCACAGCCAGAAGGAGGCGTCCAGAAAGAAGGCGTTCTTCAAGTACCCCCCCTCCTCCAGGCAGCCTTGAAACTGAGCACAACACACTGCGCCTCGGCAGCTTCCTTCTCACATAGACGGACCGTCCCCTTCTTCACTCTCGCAGCTCCCTTGCCCACTTGCAGCAGCTGCTGCCAAAGAAAAAGGCTCCAGAAGTCAAAGCCTCTGCTGGGCTGCACTTTCCCCTTGCCTCACGTCAAAGCACCAGAAACTCTCCGCTGCACTCTGTATTTCCAGTCTCCGCTGCATCTGCCACTGTCATCTCTGCATCTCAAAAGCATCAAGCTGGGCACAATTCTTTCCAGGGAAAGCTGGAAGAGAAATAGGTAGCAGCACAAGTAGCCGCAGCTTGAACTTTCTGTTTTCAAGTGCTAACGTGAATCCGCACACAAGCGAGAGGCAGCCTGGGCGATGCGCATACCAGCTCCGTGCTCTGCTCCTTCATTGTGCCGGAGTGGAAGCGGTGTCTACTTCTCGCCCAGAGAGCACGGTGCCGGCAGAGAAATGCTCCAGGCTGCTGCCTCTGCCCAAACACGCCTGGCCTCTGCACTTTCTCTCTCAGCGCTAGGTAGCAGCACATTCGGTCTGCCTTGCAGCCTGAATCTGAACGGAAAGCTTCTCAGCTAAGTCTCGCACAGAGAACAGTTTTAGGTCAACGAGCTTACGCGGAGCTTACCCTCGACGCGTGGAAACCTGTATTTGCAGCACATCCTAGTGGTAGCCCTCTTTCCTTTCCAGCCTGCACAGCGCCGGCAGATCGCGGTGCTCTCTACACCTGCCTTCTCACTTGCAAGCACCACCGCCAAGCTTACAGCCTTGCAGGGAGCGAAGAGGCGGATAGGCGTGTCGCCCAGAAGAAGGTGCCAGGACCAAAAGATGGTCTTCCTTTCTGCTGCTCCTTGCCCGAATTGTGGTGCTGTGTTGAAAGTCTTGCCCAGCGAAAAGCTACTCCAGCAAGTGTTTCTCGCCTGACGCATTTCGCTGAGCGAGAGCTACATGCCCAGTTTGGACTCGCTGAAAGAGCAAGAAAATGCTTGTCCGTCGAGCTGAAGGAAAATCCCTGCACAGCACACCGTGGCTGCGTGCAGTGCTCACGCTGAAGAGCGGCAAAGCTCCAAGCCATGGCTGGGCTTCAGTTCTGTCCAGAGCACAGAAGGCGAAGAACCAAGCAGCTGGGCACCGGGCTCATGTACTCAAGGGAGCCAATTTCAAATGTCCAGCCAAGAGCTGCTTCACAAGCAGCTGCAGCTGAGAATGCTCTGGCTGCTTCAGGAAGGAAGGCGCAGCCCTTGCACTCCTGGACACAAGCTGGCCAGCAGCAGGTTCCTAAACCTTCAGTGCTGCAGAGTGCATGCAGCTGGAGCACAGCCAGAAGGAGGCGTCCAGAAAGAAGGCGTTCTTCAAGTCCCCCCCTCCTCCAGGCAGCCTTGAAACTGAGCACAACACACTGCGCCTCGGCAGCTTCCTTCTCACATAGACGGACCGTCCCCTTCTTCACTCTCGCAGCTCCCTTGCCCACTTGCAGCAGCTGCTGCCAAAGAAAAAGGCTCCAGAAGTCAAAGCCTCTGCTGGGCTGCACTTTCCCCTTGCCTCACGTCAAAGCACCAGAAACTCTCCGCTGCACTCTGTATTTCCAGTCTCCGCTGCATCTGCCACTGTCATCTCTGCATCTCAAAAGCATCAAGCTGGGCACAATTCTTTCCAGGGAAAGCTGGAAGAGAAATAGGTAGCAGCACAAGTAGCCGCAGCTTGAACTTTCTGTTTTCAAGTGCTAACGTGAATCCGCACACAAGCGAGAGGCAGCCTGGGCGATGCGCATACCAGCTCCGTGCTCTGCTCCTTCATTGTGCCGGAGTGGAAGCGGTGTCTACTTCTCGCCCAGAGAGCACGGTGCCGGCAGAGAAATGCTCCAGGCTGCTGCCTCTGCCCAAACACGCCTGGCCTCTGCACTTTCTCTCTCAGCGCTAGGTAGCAGCACATTCGGTCTGCCTTGCAGCCTGAATCTGAACGGAAAGCTTCTCAGCTAAGTCTCGCACAGAGAACAGTTTTAGGTCAACGAGCTTACGCGGAGCTTACCCTCGACGCGTGGAAACCTGTATTTGCAGCACATCCTAGTGGTAGCCCTCTTTCCTTTCCAGCCTGCACAGCGCCGGCAGATCGCGGTGCTCTCTACACCTGCCTTCTCACTTGCAAGCACCACCGCCAAGCTTACAGCCTTGCAGGGAGAGAAGAGGCGGATAGGCGTGTCGCCCAGAAGAAGGTGCCAGGACCAAAAGATGGTCTTCCTTTCTGCTGCTCCTTGCCCGAATTGTGGTGCTGTGTTGAAAGTCTTGCCCAGCGAAAAGCTACTCCAGCAAGTGTTTCTCGCCTGACGCATTTCGCTGAGCGAGAGCTACATGCCCAGTTTGGACTCGCTGAAAGAGCAAGAAAATGCTTGTCCGTCGAGCTGAAGGAAAATCCCTGCTCAGCACACCGTGGCTGCGTGCAGTGCTCACGCTGAAGAGCGGCAAAGCTCCAAGCCATGGCTGGGCTTCAGTTCTGTCCAGAGCACAGAAGGCGAAGAACCAAGCAGCTGGGCACCGGGCTCATGTACTCAGGGGAGCCAATTTCAAATGTCCAGCCAAGAGCTGCTTCACAAGCAGCTGCAGCTGAGAATGCTCTGGCTGCTTCAGGAAGGAAGGCGCAGCCCTTGCACTCCTGGACACAAGCTGGCCAGCAGCAGGTTCCTAAACCTTCAGTGCTGCAGAGTGCATGCAGCTGGAGCACAGCCAGAAGGAGGCGTCCAGAAAGAAGGCGTTCTTCAAGTCCCCCCCTCCTCCAGGCAGCCTTGAAACTGAGCACAACACACTGCGCCTCGGCAGCTTCCTTCTCACATACACGGACCGTCCCCTTCTTCACTCTCGCAGCTCCCTTGCCCACTTGCAGCAGCTGCTGCCAAAGAAAAAGGCTCCAGAAGTCAAAGCCTCTGCTGGGCTGCACTTTCCCCTTGCCTCACGTCAAAGCACCAGAAACTCTCCGCTGCACTCTGTATTTCCAGTCTCCGCTGCATCTGCCACTGTCATCTCTGCATCTCAAAAGCATCAAGCTGGGCACAATTCTTTCCAGGGAAAGCTGGAAGAGAAATAGGTAGCAGCACAAGTAGCCGCAGCTTGAACTTTCTGTTTTCAAGTGCTAACGTGAATCCGCACACAAGCGAGAGGCAGCCTGGGCGATGCGCATACCAGCTCCGTGCTCTGCTCCTTCATTGTGCCGGAGTGGAAGCGGTGTCTACTTCTCGCCCAGAGAGCACGGTGCCGGCAGAGAAATGCTCCAGGCTGCTGCCTCTGCCCAAACACGCCTGGCCTCTGCACTTTCTCTCTCAGCGCTAGGTAGCAGCACATTCGGTCTGCCTTGCAGCCTGAATCTGAACGGAAAGCTTCTCAGCTACGTCTCGCACAGAGAACAGTTTTAGGTCAACGAGCTTACGCGGAGCTTACCCTCGTCGCGTGGAAACCTGTATTTGCAGCACATCCTAGTGGTAGCCCTCTTTCCTTTCCAGCCTGCACAGCGCCGGCAGATCGCGGTGCTCTCTACACCTGCCTTCTCACTTGCAAGCACCACCGCCAAGCTTACAGCCTTGCAGGGAGAGAAGAGGCGGATAGGCGTGTCGCCCAGAAGAAGGTGCCAGGACCAAAAGATGGTCTTCCTTTCTGCTGCTCCTTGCCCGAATTGTGGTGCTGTGTTGAAAGTCTTGCCCAGCGAAAAGCTACTCCAGCAAGTGTTTCTCGCCTGACGCATTTCGCTGAGCGAGAGCTACATGCCCAGTTTGGACTCGCTGAAAGAGCAAGAAAATGCTTGTCCGTCGAGCTGAAGGAAAATCCCTGCACAGCACACCGTGGCTGCGTGCAGTGCTCACGCTGAAGAGCGGCAAAGCTCCAAGCCATGGCTGGGCTTCAGTTCTGTCCAGAGCACAGAAGGCGAAGAACCAAGCAGCTGGGCACCGGGCTCATGTACTCAGGGGAGCCAATTTCAAATGTCCAGCCAAGAGCTGCTTCACAAGCAGCTGCAGCTGAGAATGCTCTGGCTGCTTCAGGAAGGAAGGCGCAGCCCTTGCACTCCTGGACACAAGCTGGCCAGCAGCAGGTTCCTAAACCTTCAGTGCTGCAGAGTGCATGCAGCTGGAGCACAGCCAGAAGGAGGCGTCCAGAAAGAAGGCGTTCTTCAAGTACCCCCCCTCCTCCAGGCAGCCTTGAAACTGAGCACAACACACTGCGCCTCGGCAGCTTCCTTCTCACATAGACGGACCGTCCCCTTCTTCACTCTCGCAGCTCCCTTGCCCACTTGCAGCAGCTGCTGCCAAAGAAAAAGGCTCCAGAAGTCAAAGCCTCTGCTGGGCTGCACTTTCCCCTTGCCTCACGTCAAAGCACCAGAAACTCTCCGCTGCACTCTGTATTTCCAGTCTCCGCTGCATCTGCCACTGTCATCTCTGCATCTCAAAAGCATCAAGCTGGGCACAATTCTTTCCAGGGAAAGCTGGAAGAGAAATAGGTAGCAGCACAAGTAGCCGCAGCTTGAACTTTCTGTTTTCAAGTGCTAACGTGAATCCGCACACAAGCGAGAGGCAGCCTGGGCGATGCGCATACCAGCTCCGTGCTCTGCTCCTTCATTGTGCCGGAGTGGAAGCGGTGTCTACTTCTCGCCCAGAGAGCACGGTGCCGGCAGAGAAATGCTCCAGGCTGCTGCCTCTGCCCAAACACGCCTGGCCTCTGCACTTTCTCTCTCAGCGCTAGGTAGCAGCACATTCGGTCTGCCTTGCAGCCTGAATCTGAACGGAAAGCTTCTCAGCTAAGTCTCGCACAGAGAACAGTTTTAGGTCAACGAGCTTACGCGGAGCTTACCCTCGACGCGTGGAAACCTGTATTTGCAGCACATCCTAGTGGTAGCCCTCTTTCCTTTCCAGCCTGCACAGCGCCGGCAGATCGCGGTGCTCTCTACACCTGCCTTCTCACTTGCAAGCACCACCGCCAAGCTTACAGCCTTGCAGGGAGAGAAGAGGCGGATAGGCGTGTCGCCCAGAAGAAGGTGCCAGGACCAAAAGATGGTCTTCCTTTCTGCTGCTCCTTGCCCGAATTGTGGTGCTGTGTTGAAAGTCTTGCCTAGCGAAAAGCTACTCCAGCAAGTGTTTCTCGCCTGACGCATTTCGCTGAGCGAGAGCTACATGCCCAGTTTGGACTCGCTGAAAGAGCAAGAAAATGCTTGTCCGTCGAGCTGAAGGAAAATCCCTGCACAGCACACCGTGGCTGCGTGCAGTGCTCACGCTGAAGAGCGGCAAAGCTCCAAGCCATGGCTGGGCTTCACTTCTGTCCAGAGCACAGAAGGCGAAGAACCAAGCAGCTGGGCACCGGGCTCATGTACTCAGGGGAGCCAATTTCAAATGTCCAGCCAAGAGCTGCTTCACAAGCAGCTGCAGCTGAGAATGCTCTGGCTGCTTCAGGAAGGAAGGCGCAGCCCTTGCACTCCTGGACACAAGCTGGCCAGCAGCAGGTTCCTAAACCTTCAGTGCTGCAGAGTGCATGCAGCTGGAGCACAGCCAGAAGGAGGCGTCCAGAAAGAAGGCGTTCTTCAAGTCCCCCCCTCCTCCAGGCAGCCTTGAAACTGAGCACAACACACTGCGCCTCGGCAGCTTCCTTCTCACATAGACGGACCGTCCCCTTCTTCACTCTCGCAGCTCCCTTGCCCACTTGCAGCAGCTGCTGCCAAAGAAAAAGGCTCCAGAAGTCAAAGCCTCTGCTGGGCTGCACTTTCCCCTTGCCTCACGTCAAAGCACCAGAAACTCTCGGCTGCACTCTGTATTTCCAGTCTCTGCTGCATCTGCCACTGTCATCTCTGCATCTCAAAAGCATCAAGCTGGGCACAATTCTTTCCAGGGAAAGCTGGAAGAGAAATAGGTAGCAGCACAAGTAGCCGCAGCTTGAACTTTCTGTTTTCAAGTGCTAACGTGAATCCGCACACAAGCGAGAGGCAGCCTGGGCGATGCGCATACCAGCTCCGTGCTCTGCTCCTTCATTGTGCCGGAGTGGAAGCGGTGTCTACTTCTCGCCCAGAGAGCACGGTGCCGGCAGAGAAATGCTCCAGGCTGCTGCCTCTGCCCAAACACGCCTGGCCTCTGCACTTTCTCTCTCAGCGCTAGGTAGCAGCACATTCGGTCTGCCTTGCAGCCTGAATCTGAACGGAAAGCTTCTCAGCTACGTCTCGCACAGAGAACAGTTTTAGGTCAACGAGCTTACGCGGAGCTTACCCTCGTCGCGTGGAAACCTGTATTTGCAGCACATCCTAGTGGTAGCCCTCTTTCCTTTCCAGCCTGCACAGCGCCGGCAGATCGCGGTGCTCTCTACACCTGCCTTCTCACTTGCAAGCACCACCGCCAAGCTTACAGCCTTGCAGGGAGAGAAGAGGCGGATAGGCGTGTCGCCCAGAAGAAGGTGCCAGGACCAAAAGATGGTCTTCCTTTCTGCTGCTCCTTGCCCGAATTGTGGTGCTGTGTTGAAAGTCTTGCCCAGCGAAAAGCTACTCCAGCAAGTGTTTCTCGCCTGACGCATTTCGCTGAGCGAGAGCTGCATGCCCAGTTTGGACTCGCTGAAAGAGCAAGAAAATGCTTGTCCGTCGAGCTGAAGGAAAATCCCTGCACAGCACACCGTGGCTGCGTGCAGTGCTCACGCTGAAGAGCGGCAAAGCTCCAAGCCATGGCTGGGCTTCAGTTCTGTCCAGAGCACAGAAGGCGAAGAACCAAGCAGCTGGGCACCGGGCTCATGTACTCAGGGGAGCCAATTTCAAATGTCCAGCCAAGAGCTGCTTCACAAGCAGCTGCAGCTGAGAATGCTCTGGCTGCTTCAGGAAGGAAGGCGCAGCCCTTGCACTCCTGGACACAAGCTGGCCAGCAGCAGGTTCCTAAACCTTCAGTGCTGCAGAGTGCATGCAGCTGGAGCACAGCCAGAAGGAGGCGTCCAGAAAGAAGGCGTTCTTCAAGTACCCCCCCTCCTCCAGGCAGCCTTGAAACTGAGCACAACACACTGCGCCTCGGCAGCTTCCTTCTCACATAGACGGACCGTCCCCTTCTTCACTCTCGCAGCTCCCTTGCCCACTTGCAGCAGCTGCTGCCAAAGAAAAAGGCTCCAGAAGTCAAAGCCTCTGCTGGGCTGCACTTTCCCCTTGCCTCACGTCAAAGCACCAGAAACTCTCGGCTGCACTCTGTATTTCCAGTCTCCGCTGCATCTGCCACTGTCATCTCTGCATCTCAAAAGCATCAAGCTGGGCACAATTCTTTCCAGGGAAAGCTGGAAGAGAAATAGGTAGCAGCACAAGTAGCCGCAGCTTGAACTTTCTGTTTTCAAGTGCTAACGTGAATCCGCACACAAGCGAGAGGCAGCCTGGGCGATGCGCATACCAGCTCCGTGCTCTGCTCCTTCATTGTGCCGGAGTGGAAGCGGTGTCTACTTCTCGCCCAGAGAGCACGGTGCCGGCAGAGAAATGCTCCAGGCTGCTGCCTCTGCCCAAACACGCCTGGCCTCTGCACTTTCTCTCTCAGCGCTAGGTAGCAGCACATTCGGTCTGCCTTGCAGCCTGAATCTGAACGGAAAGCTTCTCAGCTAAGTCTCGCACAGAGAACAGTTTGAGGTCAACGAGCTTACGCGGAGCTTACCCTCGACGCGTGGAAACCTGTATTTGCAGCACATCCTAGTGGTAGCCCTCTTTCCTTTCCAGCCTGCACAGCGCCGGCAGATCGCGGTGCTCTCTACACCTGCCTTCTCACTTGCAAGCACCACCGCCAAGCTTACAGCCTTGCAGGGAGCGAAGAGGCGGATAGGCGTGTCGCCCAGAAGAAGGTGCCAGGACCAAAAGATGGTCTTCCTTTCTGCTGCTCCTTGCCCGAATTGTGGTGCTGTGTTGAAAGTCTTGCCCAGCGAAAAGCTACTCCAGCAAGTGTTTCTCGCCTGACGCATTTCGCTGAGCGAGAGCTACATGCCCAGTTTGGACTCGCTGAAAGAGCAAGAAAATGCTTGTCCGTCGAGCTGAAGGAAAATCCCTGCTCAGCACACCGTGGCTGCGTGCAGTGCTCACGCTGAAGAGCGGCAAAGCTCCAAGCCATGGCTGGGCTTCAGTTCTGTCCAGAGCACAGAAGGCGAAGAACCAAGCAGCTGGGCACCGGGCTCATGTACTCAGGGGAGCCAATTTCAAATGTCCAGCCAAGAGCTGCTTCACAAGCAGCTGCAGCTGAGAATGCTCTGGCTGCTTCAGGAAGGAAGGCGCAGCCCTTGCACTCCTGGACACAAGCTGGCCAGCAGCAGGTTCCTAAACCTTCAGTGCTGCAGAGTGCATGCAGCTGGAGCACAGCCAGAAGGAGGCGTCCAGAAAGAAGGCGTTCTTCAAGTCCCCCCCTCCTCCAGGCAGCCTTGAAACTGAGCACAACACACTGCGCCTCGGCAGCTTCCTTCTCACATAGACGGACCGTCCCCTTCTTCACTCTCGCAGCTCCCTTGCCCACTTGCAGCAGCTGCTGCCAAAGAAAAAGGCTCCAGAAGTCAAAGCCTCTGCTGGGCTGCACTTTCCCCTTGCCTCACGTCAAAGCACCAGAAACTCTCCGCTGCACTCTGTATTTCCAGTCTCCGCTGCATCTGCCACTGTCATCTCTGCATCTCAAAAGCATCAAGCTGGGCACAATTCTTTCCAGGGAAAGCTGGAAGAGAAATAGGTAGCAGCACAAGTAGCCGCAGCTTGAACTTTCTGTTTTCAAGTGCTAACGTGAATCCGCACACAAGCGAGAGGCAGCCTGGGCGATGCGCATACCAGCTCCGTGCTCTGCTCCTTCATTGTGCCGGAGTGGAAGCGGTGTCTACTTCTCGCCCAGAGAGCACGGTGCCGGCAGAGAAATGCTCCAGGCTGCTGCCTCTGCCCAAACACGCCTGGCCTCTGCACTTTCTCTCTCAGCGCTAGGTAGCAGCACATTCGGTCTGCCTTGCAGCCTGAATCTGAACGGAAAGCTTCTCAGCTAAGTCTCGCACAGAGAACAGTTTTAGGTCAACGAGCTTACGCGGAGCTTACCCTCGACGCGTGGAAACCTGTATTTGCAGCACATCCTAGTGGTAGCCCTCTTTCCTTTCCAGCCTGCACAGCGCCGGCAGATCGCGGTGCTCTCTACACCTGCCTTCTCACTTGCAAGCACCACCGCCAAGCTTACAGCCTTGCAGGGAGAGAAGAGGCGGATAGGCGTGTCGCCCAGAAGAAGGTGCCAGGACCAAAAGATGGTCTTCCTTTCTGCTGCTCCTTGCCCGAATTGTGGTGCTGTGTTGAAAGTCTTGCCCAGCGAAAAGCTACTCCAGCAAGTGTTTCTCGCCTGACGCATTTCGCTGAGCGAGAGCTACATGCCCAGTTTGGACTCGCTGAAAGAGCAAGAAAATGCTTGTCCGTCGAGCTGAAGGAAAATCCCTGCACAGCACACCGTGGCTGCGTGCAGTGCTCACGCTGAAGAGCGGCAAAGCTCCAAGCCATGGCTGGGCTTCACTTCTGTCCAGAGCACAGAAGGCGAAGAACCAAGCAGCTGGGCACCGGGCTCATGTACTCAGGGGAGCCAATTTCAAATGTCCAGCCAAGAGCTGCTTCACAAGCAGCTGCAGCTGAGAATGCTCTGGCTGCTTCAGGAAGGAAGGCGCAGCCCTTGCACTCCTGGACACAAGCTGGCCAGCAGCAGGTTCCTAAACCTTCAGTGCTGCAGAGTGCATGCAGCTGGAGCACAGCCAGAAGGAGGCGTCCAGAAAGAAGGCGTTCTTCAAGTCCCCCCCTCCTCCAGGCAGCCTTGAAACTGAGCACAACACACTGCGCCTCGGCAGCTTCCTTCTCACATAGACGGACCGTCCCCTTCTTCACTCTCGCAGCTCCCTTGCCCACTTGCAGCAGCTGCTGCCAAAGAAAAAGGCTCCAGAAGTCAAAGCCTCTGCTGGGCTGCACTTTCCCCTTGCCTCACGTCAAAGCACCAGAAACTCTCCGCTGCACTCTGTATTTCCAGTCTCCGCTGCATCTGCCACTGTCATCTCTGCATCTCAAAAGCATCAAGCTGGGCACAATTCTTTCCAGGGAAAGCTGGAAGAGAAATAGGTAGCAGCACAAGTAGCCGCAGCTTGAACTTTCTGTTTTCAAGTGCTAACGTGAATCCGCACACAAGCGAGAGGCAGCCTGGGCGATGCGCATACCAGCTCCGTGCTCTGCTCCTTCATTGTGCCGGAGTGGAAGCGGTGTCTACTTCTCGCCCAGAGAGCACGGTGCCAGCAGAGAAATGCTCCAGGCTGCTGCCTCTGCCCAAACACGCCTGGCCTCTGCACTTTCTCTCTCAGCGCTAGGTAGCAGCACATTCGGTCTGCCTTGCAGCCTGAATCTGAACGGAAAGCTTCTCAGCTAAGTCTCGCACAGAGAACAGTTTGAGGTCAACGAGCTTACGCGGAGCTTACCCTCGTCGCGTGGAAACCTGTATTTGCAGCACATCCTAGTGGTAGCCCTCTTTCCTTTCCAGCCTGCACAGCGCCGGCAGATCGCGGTGCTCTCTACACCTGCCTTCTCACTTGCAAGCACCACCGCCAAGCTTACAGCCTTGCAGGGAGAGAAGAGGCGGATAGGCGTGTCGCCCAGAAGAAGGTGCCAGGACCAAAAGATGGTCTTCCTTTCTGCTGCTCCTTGCCCGAATTGTGGTGCTGTGTTGAAAGTCTTGCCTAGCGAAAAGCTACTCCAGCAAGTGTTTCTCGCCTGACGCATTTCGCTGAGCGAGAGCTACATGCCCAGTTTGGACTCGCTGAAAGAGCAAGAAAATGCTTGTCCGTCGAGCTGAAGGAAAATCCCTGCACAGCACACCGTGGCTGCGTGCAGTGCTCACGCTGAAGAGCGGCAAAGCTCCAAGCCATGGCTGGGCTTCACTTCTGTCCAGAGCACAGAAGGCGAAGAACCAAGCAGCTGGGCACCGGGCTCATGTACTCAGGGGAGCCAATTTCAAATGTCCAGCCAAGAGCTGCTTCACAAGCAGCTGCAGCTGAGAATGCTCTGGCTGCTTCAGGAAGGAAGGCGCAGCCCTTGCACTCCTGGACACAAGCTGGCCAGCAGCAGGTTCCTAAACCTTCAGTGCTGCAGAGTGCATGCAGCTGGAGCACAGCCAGAAGGAGGCGTCCAGAAAGAAGGCGTTCTTCAAGTCCCCCCCTCCTCCAGGCAGCCTTGAAACTGAGCACAACACACTGCGCCTCGGCAGCTTCCTTCTCACATAGACGGACCGTCCCCTTCTTCACTCTCGCAGCTCCCTTGCCCACTTGCAGCAGCTGCTGCCAAAGAAAAAGGCTCCAGAAGTCAAAGCCTCTGCTGGGCTGCACTTTCCCCTTGCCTCACGTCAAAGCACCAGAAACTCTCGGCTGCACTCTGTATTTCCAGTCTCTGCTGCATCTGCCACTGTCATCTCTGCATCTCAAAAGCATCAAGCTGGGCACAATTCTTTCCAGGGAAAGCTGGAAGAGAAATAGGTAGCAGCACAAGTAGCCGCAGCTTGAACTTTCTGTTTTCAAGTGCTAACGTGAATCCGCACACAAGCGAGAGGCAGCCTGGGCGATGCGCATACCAGCTCCGTGCTCTGCTCCTTCATTGTGCCGGAGTGGAAGCGGTGTCTACTTCTCGCCCAGAGAGCACGGTGCCGGCAGAGAAATGCTCCAGGCTGCTGCCTCTGCCCAAACACGCCTGGCCTCTGCACTTTCTCTCTCAGCGCTAGGTAGCAGCACATTCGGTCTGCCTTGCAGCCTGAATCTGAACGGAAAGCTTCTCAGCTACGTCTCGCACAGAGAACAGTTTTAGGTCAACGAGCTTACGCGGAGCTTACCCTCGTCGCGTGGAAACCTGTATTTGCAGCACATCCTAGTGGTAGCCCTCTTTCCTTTCCAGCCTGCACAGCGCCGGCAGATCGCGGTGCTCTCTACACCTGCCTTCTCACTTGCAAGCACCACCGCCAAGCTTACAGCCTTGCAGGGAGAGAAGAGGCGGATAGGCGTGTCGCCCAGAAGAAGGTGCCAGGACCAAAAGATGGTCTTCCTTTCTGCTGCTCCTTGCCCGAATTGTGGTGCTGTGTTGAAAGTCTTGCCCAGCGAAAAGCTACTCCAGCAAGTGTTTCTCGCCTGACGCATTTCGCTGAGCGAGAGCTGCATGCCCAGTTTGGACTCGCTGAAAGAGCAAGAAAATGCTTGTCCGTCGAGCTGAAGGAAAATCCCTGCACAGCACACCGTGGCTGCGTGCAGTGCTCACGCTGAAGAGCGGCAAAGCTCCAAGCCATGGCTGGGCTTCAGTTCTGTCCAGAGCACAGAAGGCGAAGAACCAAGCAGCTGGGCACCGGGCTCATGTACTCAGGGGAGCCAATTTCAAATGTCCAGCCAAGAGCTGCTTCACAAGCAGCTGCAGCTGAGAATGCTCTGGCTGCTTCAGGAAGGAAGGCGCAGCCCTTGCACTCCTGGACACAAGCTGGCCAGCAGCAGGTTCCTAAACCTTCAGTGCTGCAGAGTGCATGCAGCTGGAGCACAGCCAGAAGGAGGCGTCCAGAAAGAAGGCGTTCTTCAAGTACCCCCCCTCCTCCAGGCAGCCTTGAAACTGAGCACAACACACTGCGCCTCGGCAGCTTCCTTCTCACATAGACGGACCGTCCCCTTCTTCACTCTCGCAGCTCCCTTGCCCACTTGCAGCAGCTGCTGCCAAAGAAAAAGGCTCCAGAAGTCAAAGCCTCTGCTGGGCTGCACTTTCCCCTTGCCTCACGTCAAAGCACCAGAAACTCTCGGCTGCACTCTGTATTTCCAGTCTCCGCTGCATCTGCCACTGTCATCTCTGCATCTCAAAAGCATCAAGCTGGGCACAATTCTTTCCAGGGAAAGCTGGAAGAGAAATAGGTAGCAGCACAAGTAGCCGCAGCTTGAACTTTCTGTTTTCAAGTGCTAACGTGAATCCGCACACAAGCGAGAGGCAGCCTGGGCGATGCGCATACCAGCTCCGTGCTCTGCTCCTTCATTGTGCCGGAGTGGAAGCGGTGTCTACTTCTCGCCCAGAGAGCACGGTGCCGGCAGAGAAATGCTCCAGGCTGCTGCCTCTGCCCAAACACGCCTGGCCTCTGCACTTTCTCTCTCAGCGCTAGGTAGCAGCACATTCGGTCTGCCTTGCAGCCTGAATCTGAACGGAAAGCTTCTCAGCTAAGTCTCGCACAGAGAACAGTTTGAGGTCAACGAGCTTACGCGGAGCTTACCCTCGACGCGTGGAAACCTGTATTTGCAGCACATCCTAGTGGTAGCCCTCTTTCCTTTCCAGCCTGCACAGCGCCGGCAGATCGCGGTGCTCTCTACACCTGCCTTCTCACTTGCAAGCACCACCGCCAAGCTTACAGCCTTGCAGGGAGCGAAGAGGCGGATAGGCGTGTCGCCCAGAAGAAGGTGCCAGGACCAAAAGATGGTCTTCCTTTCTGCTGCTCCTTGCCCGAATTGTGGTGCTGTGTTGAAAGTCTTGCCCAGCGAAAAGCTACTCCAGCAAGTGTTTCTCGCCTGACGCATTTCGCTGAGCGAGAGCTACATGCCCAGTTTGGACTCGCTGAAAGAGCAAGAAAATGCTTGTCCGTCGAGCTGAAGGAAAATCCCTGCTCAGCACACCGTGGCTGCGTGCAGTGCTCACGCTGAAGAGCGGCAAAGCTCCAAGCCATGGCTGGGCTTCAGTTCTGTCCAGAGCACAGAAGGCGAAGAACCAAGCAGCTGGGCACCGGGCTCATGTACTCAGGGGAGCCAATTTCAAATGTCCAGCCAAGAGCTGCTTCACAAGCAGCTGCAGCTGAGAATGCTCTGGCTGCTTCAGGAAGGAAGGCGCAGCCCTTGCACTCCTGGACACAAGCTGGCCAGCAGCAGGTTCCTAAACCTTCAGTGCTGCAGAGTGCATGCAGCTGGAGCACAGCCAGAAGGAGGCGTCCAGAAAGAAGGCGTTCTTCAAGTCCCCCCCTCCTCCAGGCAGCCTTGAAACTGAGCACAACACACTGCGCCTCGGCAGCTTCCTTCTCACATAGACGGACCGTCCCCTTCTTCACTCTCGCAGCTCCCTTGCCCACTTGCAGCAGCTGCTGCCAAAGAAAAAGGCTCCAGAAGTCAAAGCCTCTGCTGGGCTGCACTTTCCCCTTGCCTCACGTCAAAGCACCAGAAACTCTCCGCTGCACTCTGTATTTCCAGTCTCCGCTGCATCTGCCACTGTCATCTCTGCATCTCAAAAGCATCAAGCTGGGCACAATTCTTTCCAGGGAAAGCTGGAAGAGAAATAGGTAGCAGCACAAGTAGCCGCAGCTTGAACTTTCTGTTTTCAAGTGCTAACGTGAATCCGCACACAAGCGAGAGGCAGCCTGGGCGATGCGCATACCAGCTCCGTGCTCTGCTCCTTCATTGTGCCGGAGTGGAAGCGGTGTCTACTTCTCGCCCAGAGAGCACGGTGCCGGCAGAGAAATGCTCCAGGCTGCTGCCTCTGCCCAAACACGCCTGGCCTCTGCACTTTCTCTCTCAGCGCTAGGTAGCAGCACATTCGGTCTGCCTTGCAGCCTGAATCTGAACGGAAAGCTTCTCAGCTAAGTCTCGCACAGAGAACAGTTTTAGGTCAACGAGCTTACGCGGAGCTTACCCTCGACGCGTGGAAACCTGTATTTGCAGCACATCCTAGTGGTAGCCCTCTTTCCTTTCCAGCCTGCACAGCGCCGGCAGATCGCGGTGCTCTCTACACCTGCCTTCTCACTTGCAAGCACCACCGCCAAGCTTACAGCCTTGCAGGGAGAGAAGAGGCGGATAGGCGTGTCGCCCAGAAGAAGGTGCCAGGACCAAAAGATGGTCTTCCTTTCTGCTGCTCCTTGCCCGAATTGTGGTGCTGTGTTGAAAGTCTTGCCCAGCGAAAAGCTACTCCAGCAAGTGTTTCTCGCCTGACGCATTTCGCTGAGCGAGAGCTACATGCCCAGTTTGGACTCGCTGAAAGAGCAAGAAAATGCTTGTCCGTCGAGCTGAAGGAAAATCCCTGCACAGCACACCGTGGCTGCGTGCAGTGCTCACGCTGAAGAGCGGCAAAGCTCCAAGCCATGGCTGGGCTTCACTTCTGTCCAGAGCACAGAAGGCGAAGAACCAAGCAGCTGGGCACCGGGCTCATGTACTCAGGGGAGCCAATTTCAAATGTCCAGCCAAGAGCTGCTTCACAAGCAGCTGCAGCTGAGAATGCTCTGGCTGCTTCAGGAAGGAAGGCGCAGCCCTTGCACTCCTGGACACAAGCTGGCCAGCAGCAGGTTCCTAAACCTTCAGTGCTGCAGAGTGCATGCAGCTGGAGCACAGCCAGAAGGAGGCGTCCAGAAAGAAGGCGTTCTTCAAGTCCCCCCCTCCTCCAGGCAGCCTTGAAACTGAGCACAACACACTGCGCCTCGGCAGCTTCCTTCTCACATAGACGGACCGTCCCCTTCTTCACTCTCGCAGCTCCCTTGCCCACTTGCAGCAGCTGCTGCCAAAGAAAAAGGCTCCAGAAGTCAAAGCCTCTGCTGGGCTGCACTTTCCCCTTGCCTCACGTCAAAGCACCAGAAACTCTCCGCTGCACTCTGTATTTCCAGTCTCCGCTGCATCTGCCACTGTCATCTCTGCATCTCAAAAGCATCAAGCTGGGCACAATTCTTTCCAGGGAAAGCTGGAAGAGAAATAGGTAGCAGCACAAGTAGCCGCAGCTTGAACTTTCTGTTTTCAAGTGCTAACGTGAATCCGCACACAAGCGAGAGGCAGCCTGGGCGATGCGCATACCAGCTCCGTGCTCTGCTCCTTCATTGTGCCGGAGTGGAAGCGGTGTCTACTTCTCGCCCAGAGAGCACGGTGCCAGCAGAGAAATGCTCCAGGCTGCTGCCTCTGCCCAAACACGCCTGGCCTCTGCACTTTCTCTCTCAGCGCTAGGTAGCAGCACATTCGGTCTGCCTTGCAGCCTGAATCTGAACGGAAAGCTTCTCAGCTAAGTCTCGCACAGAGAACAGTTTGAGGTCAACGAGCTTACGCGGAGCTTACCCTCGACGCGTGGAAACCTGTATTTGCAGCACATCCTAGTGGTAGCCCTCTTTCCTTTCCAGCCTGCACAGCGCCGGCAGATCGCGGTGCTCTCTACACCTGCCTTCTCACTTGCAAGCACCACCGCCAAGCTTACAGCCTTGCAGGGAGCGAAGAGGCGGATAGGCGTGTCGCCCAGAAGAAGGTGCCAGGACCAAAAGATGGTCTTCCTTTCTGCTGCTCCTTGCCCGAATTGTGGTGCTGTGTTGAAAGTCTTGCCCAGCGAAAAGCTACTCCAGCAAGTGTTTCTCGCCTGACGCATTTCGCTGAGCGAGAGCTACATGCCCAGTTTGGACTCGCTGAAAGAGCAAGAAAATGCTTGTCCGTCGAGCTGAAGGAAAATCCCTGCTCAGCACACCGTGGCTGCGTGCAGTGCTCACGCTGAAGAGCGGCAAAGCTCCAAGCCATGGCTGGGCTTCAGTTCTGTCCAGAGCACAGAAGGCGAAGAACCAAGCAGCTGGGCACCGGGCTCATGTACTCAGGGGAGCCAATTTCAAATGTCCAGCCAAGAGCTGCTTCACAAGCAGCTGCAGCTGAGAATGCTCTGGCTGCTTCAGGAAGGAAGGCGCAGCCCTTGCACTCCTGGACACAAGCTGGCCAGCAGCAGGTTCCTAAACCTTCAGTGCTGCAGAGTGCATGCAGCTGGAGCACAGCCAGAAGGAGGCGTCCAGAAAGAAGGCGTTCTTCAAGTCCCCCCCTCCTCCAGGCAGCCTTGAAACTGAGCACAACACACTGCGCCTCGGCAGCTTCCTTCTCACATAGACGGACCGTCCCCTTCTTCACTCTCGCAGCTCCCTTGCCCACTTGCAGCAGCTGCTGCCAAAGAAAAAGGCTCCAGAAGTCAAAGCCTCTGCTGGGCTGCACTTTCCCCTTGCCTCACGTCAAAGCACCAGAAACTCTCCGCTGCACTCTGTATTTCCAGTCTCCGCTGCATCTGCCACTGTCATCTCTGCATCTCAAAAGCATCAAGCTGGGCACAATTCTTTCCAGGGAAAGCTGGAAGAGAAATAGGTAGCAGCACAAGTAGCCGCAGCTTGAACTTTCTGTTTTCAAGTGCTAACGTGAATCCGCACACAAGCGAGAGGCAGCCTGGGCGATGCGCATACCAGCTCCGTGCTCTGCTCCTTCATTGTGCCGGAGTGGAAGCGGTGTCTACTTCTCGCCCAGAGAGCACGGTGCCGGCAGAGAAATGCTCCAGGCTGCTGCCTCTGCCCAAACACGCCTGGCCTCTGCACTTTCTCTCTCAGCGCTAGGTAGCAGCACATTCGGTCTGCCTTGCAGCCTGAATCTGAACGGAAAGCTTCTCAGCTAAGTCTCGCACAGAGAACAGTTTTAGGTCAACGAGCTTACGCGGAGCTTACCCTCGACGCGTGGAAACCTGTATTTGCAGCACATCCTAGTGGTAGCCCTCTTTCCTTTCCAGCCTGCACAGCGCCGGCAGATCGCGGTGCTCTCTACACCTGCCTTCTCACTTGCAAGCACCACCGCCAAGCTTACAGCCTTGCAGGGAGAGAAGAGGCGGATAGGCGTGTCGCCCAGAAGAAGGTGCCAGGACCAAAAGATGGTCTTCCTTTCTGCTGCTCCTTGCCCGAATTGTGGTGCTGTGTTGAAAGTCTTGCCCAGCGAAAAGCTACTCCAGCAAGTGTTTCTCGCCTGACGCATTTCGCTGAGCGAGAGCTACATGCCCAGTTTGGACTCGCTGAAAGAGCAAGAAAATGCTTGTCCGTCGAGCTGAAGGAAAATCCCTGCACAGCACACCGTGGCTGCGTGCAGTGCTCACGCTGAAGAGCGGCAAAGCTCCAAGCCATGGCTGGGCTTCACTTCTGTCCAGAGCACAGAAGGCGAAGAACCAAGCAGCTGGGCACCGGGCTCATGTACTCAGGGGAGCCAATTTCAAATGTCCAGCCAAGAGCTGCTTCACAAGCAGCTGCAGCTGAGAATGCTCTGGCTGCTTCAGGAAGGAAGGCGCAGCCCTTGCACTCCTGGACACAAGCTGGCCAGCAGCAGGTTCCTAAACCTTCAGTGCTGCAGAGTGCATGCAGCTGGAGCACAGCCAGAAGGAGGCGTCCAGAAAGAAGGCGTTCTTCAAGTCCCCCCCTCCTCCAGGCAGCCTTGAAACTGAGCACAACACACTGCGCCTCGGCAGCTTCCTTCTCACATAGACGGACCGTCCCCTTCTTCACTCTCGCAGCTCCCTTGCCCACTTGCAGCAGCTGCTGCCAAAGAAAAAGGCTCCAGAAGTCAAAGCCTCTGCTGGGCTGCACTTTCCCCTTGCCTCACGTCAAAGCACCAGAAACTCTCCGCTGCACTCTGTATTTCCAGTCTCCGCTGCATCTGCCACTGTCATCTCTGCATCTCAAAAGCATCAAGCTGGGCACAATTCTTTCCAGGGAAAGCTGGAAGAGAAATAGGTAGCAGCACAAGTAGCCGCAGCTTGAACTTTCTGTTTTCAAGTGCTAACGTGAATCCGCACACAAGCGAGAGGCAGCCTGGGCGATGCGCATACCAGCTCCGTGCTCTGCTCCTTCATTGTGCCGGAGTGGAAGCGGTGTCTACTTCTCGCCCAGAGAGCACGGTGCCGGCAGAGAAATGCTCCAGGCTGCTGCCTCTGCCCAAACACGCCTGGCCTCTGCACTTTCTCTCTCAGCGCTAGGTAGCAGCACATTCGGTCTGCCTTGCAGCCTGAATCTGAACGGAAAGCTTCTCAGCTAAGTCTCGCACAGAGAACAGTTTTAGGTCAACGAGCTTACGCGGAGCTTACCCTCGACGCGTGGAAACCTGTATTTGCAGCACATCCTAGTGGTAGCCCTCTTTCCTTTCCAGCCTGCACAGCGCCGGCAGATCGCGGTGCTCTCTACACCTGCCTTCTCACTTGCAAGCACCACCGCCAAGCTTACAGCCTTGCAGGGAGAGAAGAGGCGGATAGGCGTGTCGCCCAGAAGAAGGTGCCAGGACCAAAAGATGGTCTTCCTTTCTGCTGCTCCTTGCCCGAATTGTGGTGCTGTGTTGAAAGTCTTGCCCAGCGAAAAGCTACTCCAGCAAGTGTTTCTCGCCTGACGCATTTCGCTGAGCGAGAGCTACATGCCCAGTTTGGACTCGCTGAAAGAGCAAGAAAATGCTTGTCCGTCGAGCTGAAGGAAAATCCCTGCTCAGCACACCGTGGCTGCGTGCAGTGCTCACGCTGAAGAGCGGCAAAGCTCCAAGCCATGGCTGGGCTTCAGTTCTGTCCAGAGCACAGAAGGCGAAGAACCAAGCAGCTGGGCACCGGGCTCATGTACTCAGGGGAGCCAATTTCAAATGTCCAGCCAAGAGCTGCTTCACAAGCAGCTGCAGCTGAGAATGCTCTGGCTGCTTCAGGAAGGAAGGCGCAGCCCTTGCACTCCTGGACACAAGCTGGCCAGCAGCAGGTTCCTAAACCTTCAGTGCTGCAGAGTGCATGCAGCTGGAGCACAGCCAGAAGGAGGCGTCCAGAAAGAAGGCGTTCTTCAAGTCCCCCCCTCCTCCAGGCAGCCTTGAAACTGAGCACAACACACTGCGCCTCGGCAGCTTCCTTCTCACATACACGGACCGTCCCCTTCTTCACTCTCGCAGCTCCCTTGCCCACTTGCAGCAGCTGCTGCCAAAGAAAAAGGCTCCAGAAGTCAAAGCCTCTGCTGGGCTGCACTTTCCCCTTGCCTCACGTCAAAGCACCAGAAACTCTCCGCTGCACTCTGTATTTCCAGTCTCCGCTGCATCTGCCACTGTCATCTCTGCATCTCAAAAGCATCAAGCTGGGCACAATTCTTTCCAGGGAAAGCTGGAAGAGAAATAGGTAGCAGCACAAGTAGCCGCAGCTTGAACTTTCTGTTTTCAAGTGCTAACGTGAATCCGCACACAAGCGAGAGGCAGCCTGGGCGATGCGCATACCAGCTCCGTGCTCTGCTCCTTCATTGTGCCGGAGTGGAAGCGGTGTCTACTTCTCGCCCAGAGAGCACGGTGCCGGCAGAGAAATGCTCCAGGCTGCTGCCTCTGCCCAAACACGCCTGGCCTCTGCACTTTCTCTCTCAGCGCTAGGTAGCAGCACATTCGGTCTGCCTTGCAGCCTGAATCTGAACGGAAAGCTTCTCAGCTAAGTCTCGCACAGAGAACAGTTTTAGGTCAACGAGCTTACGCGGAGCTTACCCTCGACGCGTGGAAACCTGTATTTGCAGCACATCCTAGTGGTAGCCCTCTTTCCTTTCCAGCCTGCACAGCGCCGGCAGATCGCGGTGCTCTCTACACCTGCCTTCTCACTTGCAAGCACCACCGCCAAGCTTACAGCCTTGCAGGGAGCGAAGAGGCGGATAGGCGTGTCGCCCAGAAGAAGGTGCCAGGACCAAAAGATGGTCTTCCTTTCTGCTGCTCCTTGCCCGAATTGTGGTGCTGTGTTGAAAGTCTTGCCCAGCGAAAAGCTACTCCAGCAAGTGTTTCTCGCCTGACGCATTTCGCTGAGCGAGAGCTACATGCCCAGTTTGGACTCGCTGAAAGAGCAAGAAAATGCTTGTCCGTCGAGCTGAAGGAAAATCCCTGCACAGCACACCGTGGCTGCGTGCAGTGCTCACGCTGAAGAGCGGCAAAGCTCCAAGCCATGGCTGGGCTTCAGTTCTGTCCAGAGCACAGAAGGCGAAGAACCAAGCAGCTGGGCACCGGGCTCATGTACTCAAGGGAGCCAATTTCAAATGTCCAGCCAAGAGCTGCTTCACAAGCAGCTGCAGCTGAGAATGCTCTGGCTGCTTCAGGAAGGAAGGCGCAGCCCTTGCACTCCTGGACACAAGCTGGCCAGCAGCAGGTTCCTAAACCTTCAGTGCTGCAGAGTGCATGCAGCTGGAGCACAGCCAGAAGGAGGCGTCCAGAAAGAAGGCGTTCTTCAAGTCCCCCCCTCCTCCAGGCAGCCTTGAAACTGAGCACAACACACTGCGCCTCGGCAGCTTCCTTCTCACATAGACGGACCGTCCCCTTCTTCACTCTCGCAGCTCCCTTGCCCACTTGCAGCAGCTGCTGCCAAAGAAAAAGGCTCCAGAAGTCAAAGCCTCTGCTGGGCTGCACTTTCCCCTTGCCTCACGTCAAAGCACCAGAAACTCTCCGCTGCACTCTGTATTTCCAGTCTCCGCTGCATCTGCCACTGTCATCTCTGCATCTCAAAAGCATCAAGCTGGGCACAATTCTTTCCAGGGAAAGCTGGAAGAGAAATAGGTAGCAGCACAAGTAGCCGCAGCTTGAACTTTCTGTTTTCAAGTGCTAACGTGAATCCGCACACAAGCGAGAGGCAGCCTGGGCGATGCGCATACCAGCTCCGTGCTCTGCTCCTTCATTGTGCCGGAGTGGAAGCGGTGTCTACTTCTCGCCCAGAGAGCACGGTGCCGGCAGAGAAATGCTCCAGGCTGCTGCCTCTGCCCAAACACGCCTGGCCTCTGCACTTTCTCTCTCAGCGCTAGGTAGCAGCACATTCGGTCTGCCTTGCAGCCTGAATCTGAACGGAAAGCTTCTCAGCTAAGTCTCGCACAGAGAACAGTTTTAGGTCAACGAGCTTACGCGGAGCTTACCCTCGACGCGTGGAAACCTGTATTTGCAGCACATCCTAGTGGTAGCCCTCTTTCCTTTCCAGCCTGCACAGCGCCGGCAGATCGCGGTGCTCTCTACACCTGCCTTCTCACTTGCAAGCACCACCGCCAAGCTTACAGCCTTGCAGGGAGAGAAGAGGCGGATAGGCGTGTCGCCCAGAAGAAGGTGCCAGGACCAAAAGATGGTCTTCCTTTCTGCTGCTCCTTGCCCGAATTGTGGTGCTGTGTTGAAAGTCTTGCCCAGCGAAAAGCTACTCCAGCAAGTGTTTCTCGCCTGACGCATTTCGCTGAGCGAGAGCTACATGCCCAGTTTGGACTCGCTGAAAGAGCAAGAAAATGCTTGTCCGTCGAGCTGAAGGAAAATCCCTGCTCAGCACACCGTGGCTGCGTGCAGTGCTCACGCTGAAGAGCGGCAAAGCTCCAAGCCATGGCTGGGCTTCAGTTCTGTCCAGAGCACAGAAGGCGAAGAACCAAGCAGCTGGGCACCGGGCTCATGTACTCAGGGGAGCCAATTTCAAATGTCCAGCCAAGAGCTGCTTCACAAGCAGCTGCAGCTGAGAATGCTCTGGCTGCTTCAGGAAGGAAGGCGCAGCCCTTGCACTCCTGGACACAAGCTGGCCAGCAGCAGGTTCCTAAACCTTCAGTGCTGCAGAGTGCATGCAGCTGGAGCACAGCCAGAAGGAGGCGTCCAGAAAGAAGGCGTTCTTCAAGTCCCCCCCTCCTCCAGGCAGCCTTGAAACTGAGCACAACACACTGCGCCTCGGCAGCTTCCTTCTCACATACACGGACCGTCCCCTTCTTCACTCTCGCAGCTCCCTTGCCCACTTGCAGCAGCTGCTGCCAAAGAAAAAGGCTCCAGAAGTCAAAGCCTCTGCTGGGCTGCACTTTCCCCTTGCCTCACGTCAAAGCACCAGAAACTCTCCGCTGCACTCTGTATTTCCAGTCTCCGCTGCATCTGCCACTGTCATCTCTGCATCTCAAAAGCATCAAGCTGGGCACAATTCTTTCCAGGGAAAGCTGGAAGAGAAATAGGTAGCAGCACAAGTAGCCGCAGCTTGAACTTTCTGTTTTCAAGTGCTAACGTGAATCCGCACACAAGCGAGAGGCAGCCTGGGCGATGCGCATACCAGCTCCGTGCTCTGCTCCTTCATTGTGCCGGAGTGGAAGCGGTGTCTACTTCTCGCCCAGAGAGCACGGTGCCGGCAGAGAAATGCTCCAGGCTGCTGCCTCTGCCCAAACACGCCTGGCCTCTGCACTTTCTCTCTCAGCGCTAGGTAGCAGCACATTCGGTCTGCCTTGCAGCCTGAATCTGAACGGAAAGCTTCTCAGCTAAGTCTCGCACAGAGAACAGTTTTAGGTCAACGAGCTTACGCGGAGCTTACCCTCGACGCGTGGAAACCTGTATTTGCAGCACATCCTAGTGGTAGCCCTCTTTCCTTTCCAGCCTGCACAGCGCCGGCAGATCGCGGTGCTCTCTACACCTGCCTTCTCACTTGCAAGCACCACCGCCAAGCTTACAGCCTTGCAGGGAGAGAAGAGGCGGATAGGCGTGTCGCCCAGAAGAAGGTGCCAGGACCAAAAGATGGTCTTCCTTTCTGCTGCTCCTTGCCCGAATTGTGGTGCTGTGTTGAAAGTCTTGCCCAGCGAAAAGCTACTCCAGCAAGTGTTTCTCGCCTGACGCATTTCGCTGAGCGAGAGCTACATGCCCAGTTTGGACTCGCTGAAAGAGCAAGAAAATGCTTGTCCGTCGAGCTGAAGGAAAATCCCTGCACAGCACACCGTGGCTGCGTGCAGTGCTCACGCTGAAGAGCGGCAAAGCTCCAAGCCATGGCTGGGCTTCACTTCTGTCCAGAGCACAGAAGGCGAAGAACCAAGCAGCTGGGCACCGGGCTCATGTACTCAGGGGAGCCAATTTCAAATGTCCAGCCAAGAGCTGCTTCACAAGCAGCTGCAGCTGAGAATGCTCTGGCTGCTTCAGGAAGGAAGGCGCAGCCCTTGCACTCCTGGACACAAGCTGGCCAGCAGCAGGTTCCTAAACCTTCAGTGCTGCAGAGTGCATGCAGCTGGAGCACAGCCAGAAGGAGGCGTCCAGAAAGAAGGCGTTCTTCAAGTACCCCCCCTCCTCCAGGCAGCCTTGAAACTGAGCACAACACACTGCGCCTCGGCAGCTTCCTTCTCACATAGACGGACCGTCCCCTTCTTCACTCTCGCAGCTCCCTTGCCCACTTGCAGCAGCTGCTGCCAAAGAAAAAGGCTCCAGAAGTCAAAGCCTCTGCTGGGCTGCACTTTCCCCTTGCCTCACGTCAAAGCACCAGAAACTCTCGGCTGCACTCTGTATTTCCAGTCTCTGCTGCATCTGCCACTGTCATCTCTGCATCTCAAAAGCATCAAGCTGGGCACAATTCTTTCCAGGGAAAGCTGGAAGAGAAATAGGTAGCAGCACAAGTAGCCGCAGCTTGAACTTTCTGTTTTCAAGTGCTAACGTGAATCCGCACACAAGCGAGAGGCAGCCTGGGCGATGCGCATACCAGCTCCGTGCTCTGCTCCTTCATTGTGCCGGAGTGGAAGCGGTGTCTACTTCTCGCCCAGAGAGCACGGTGCCGGCAGAGAAATGCTCCAGGCTGCTGCCTCTGCCCAAACACGCCTGGCCTCTGCACTTTCTCTCTCAGCGCTAGGTAGCAGCACATTCGGTCTGCCTTGCAGCCTGAATCTGAACGGAAAGCTTCTCAGCTACGTCTCGCACAGAGAACAGTTTTAGGTCAACGAGCTTACGCGGAGCTTACCCTCGTCGCGTGGAAACCTGTATTTGCAGCACATCCTAGTGGTAGCCCTCTTTCCTTTCCAGCCTGCACAGCGCCGGCAGATCGCGGTGCTCTCTACACCTGCCTTCTCACTTGCAAGCACCACCGCCAAGCTTACAGCCTTGCAGGGAGAGAAGAGGCGGATAGGCGTGTCGCCCAGAAGAAGGTGCCAGGACCAAAAGATGGTCTTCCTTTCTGCTGCTCCTTGCCCGAATTGTGGTGCTGTGTTGAAAGTCTTGCCCAGCGAAAAGCTACTCCAGCAAGTGTTTCTCGCCTGACGCATTTCGCTGAGCGAGAGCTACATGCCCAGTTTGGACTCGCTGAAAGAGCAAGAAAATGCTTGTCCGTCGAGCTGAAGGAAAATCCCTGCACAGCACACCGTGGCTGCGTGCAGTGCTCACGCTGAAGAGCGGCAAAGCTCCAAGCCATGGCTGGGCTTCAGTTCTGTCCAGAGCACAGAAGGCGAAGAACCAAGCAGCTGGGCACCGGGCTCATGTACTCAGGGGAGCCAATTTCAAATGTCCAGCCAAGAGCTGCTTCACAAGCAGCTGCAGCTGAGAATGCTCTGGCTGCTTCAGGAAGGAAGGCGCAGCCCTTGCACTCCTGGACACAAGCTGGCCAGCAGCAGGTTCCTAAACCTTCAGTGCTGCAGAGTGCATGCAGCTGGAGCACAGCCAGAAGGAGGCGTCCAGAAAGAAGGCGTTCTTCAAGTACCCCCCCTCCTCCAGGCAGCCTTGAAACTGAGCACAACACACTGCGCCTCGGCAGCTTCCTTCTCACATAGACGGACCGTCCCCTTCTTCACTCTCGCAGCTCCCTTGCCCACTTGCAGCAGCTGCTGCCAAAGAAAAGGGCTCCAGAAGTCAAAGCCTCTGCTGGGCTGCACTTTCCCCTTGCCTCACGTCAAAGCACCAGAAACTCTCCGCTGCACTCTGTATTTCCAGTCTCCGCTGCATCTGCCACTGTCATCTCTGCATCTCAAAAGCATCAAGCTGGGCACAATTCTTTCCAGGGAAAGCTGGAAGAGAAATAGGTAGCAGCACAAGTAGCCGCAGCTTGAACTTTCTGTTTTCAAGTGCTAACGTGAATCCGCACACAAGCGAGAGGCAGCCTGGGCGATGCGCATACCAGCTCCGTGCTCTGCTCCTTCATTGTGCCGGAGTGGAAGCGGTGTCTACTTCTCGCCCAGAGAGCACGGTGCCGGCAGAGAAATGCTCCAGGCTGCTGCCTCTGCCCAAACACGCCTGGCCTCTGCACTTTCTCTCTCAGCGCTAGGTAGCAGCACATTCGGTCTGCCTTGCAGCCTGAATCTGAACGGAAAGCTTCTCAGCTAAGTCTCGCACAGAGAACAGTTTTAGGTCAACGAGCTTACGCGGAGCTTACCCTCGACGCGTGGAAACCTGTATTTGCAGCACATCCTAGTGGTAGCCCTCTTTCCTTTCCAGCCTGCACAGCGCCGGCAGATCGCGGTGCTCTCTACACCTGCCTTCTCACTTGCAAGCACCACCGCCAAGCTTACAGCCTTGCAGGGAGAGAAGAGGCGGATAGGCGTGTCGCCCAGAAGAAGGTGCCAGGACCAAAAGATGGTCTTCCTTTCTGCTGCTCCTTGCCCGAATTGTGGTGCTGTGTTGAAAGTCTTGCCTAGCGAAAAGCTACTCCAGCAAGTGTTTCTCGCCTGACGCATTTCGCTGAGCGAGAGCTACATGCCCAGTTTGGACTCGCTGAAAGAGCAAGAAAATGCTTGTCCGTCGAGCTGAAGGAAAATCCCTGCACAGCACACCGTGGCTGCGTGCAGTGCTCACGCTGAAGAGCGGCAAAGCTCCAAGCCATGGCTGGGCTTCACTTCTGTCCAGAGCACAGAAGGCGAAGAACCAAGCAGCTGGGCACCGGGCTCATGTACTCAGGGGAGCCAATTTCAAATGTCCAGCCAAGAGCTGCTTCACAAGCAGCTGCAGCTGAGAATGCTCTGGCTGCTTCAGGAAGGAAGGCGCAGCCCTTGCACTCCTGGACACAAGCTGGCCAGCAGCAGGTTCCTAAACCTTCAGTGCTGCAGAGTGCATGCAGCTGGAGCACAGCCAGAAGGAGGCGTCCAGAAAGAAGGCGTTCTTCAAGTACCCCCCCTCCTCCAGGCAGCCTTGAAACTGAGCACAACACACTGCGCCTCGGCAGCTTCCTTCTCACATAGACGGACCGTCCCCTTCTTCACTCTCGCAGCTCCCTTGCCCACTTGCAGCAGCTGCTGCCAAAGAAAAAGGCTCCAGAAGTCAAAGCCTCTGCTGGGCTGCACTTTCCCCTTGCCTCACGTCAAAGCACCAGAAACTCTCGGCTGCACTCTGTATTTCCAGTCTCTGCTGCATCTGCCACTGTCATCTCTGCATCTCAAAAGCATCAAGCTGGGCACAATTCTTTCCAGGGAAAGCTGGAAGAGAAATAGGTAGCAGCACAAGTAGCCGCAGCTTGAACTTTCTGTTTTCAAGTGCTAACGTGAATCCGCACACAAGCGAGAGGCAGCCTGGGCGATGCGCATACCAGCTCCGTGCTCTGCTCCTTCATTGTGCCGGAGTGGAAGCGGTGTCTACTTCTCGCCCAGAGAGCACGGTGCCGGCAGAGAAATGCTCCAGGCTGCTGCCTCTGCCCAAACACGCCTGGCCTCTGCACTTTCTCTCTCAGCGCTAGGTAGCAGCACATTCGGTCTGCCTTGCAGCCTGAATCTGAACGGAAAGCTTCTCAGCTACGTCTCGCACAGAGAACAGTTTTAGGTCAACGAGCTTACGCGGAGCTTACCCTCGTCGCGTGGAAACCTGTATTTGCAGCACATCCTAGTGGTAGCCCTCTTTCCTTTCCAGCCTGCACAGCGCCGGCAGATCGCGGTGCTCTCTACACCTGCCTTCTCACTTGCAAGCACCACCGCCAAGCTTACAGCCTTGCAGGGAGAGAAGAGGCGGATAGGCGTGTCGCCCAGAAGAAGGTGCCAGGACCAAAAGATGGTCTTCCTTTCTGCTGCTCCTTGCCCGAATTGTGGTGCTGTGTTGAAAGTCTTGCCCAGCGAAAAGCTACTCCAGCAAGTGTTTCTCGCCTGACGCATTTCGCTGAGCGAGAGCTACATGCCCAGTTTGGACTCGCTGAAAGAGCAAGAAAATGCTTGTCCGTCGAGCTGAAGGAAAATCCCTGCACAGCACACCGTGGCTGCGTGCAGTGCTCACGCTGAAGAGCGGCAAAGCTCCAAGCCATGGCTGGGCTTCAGTTCTGTCCAGAGCACAGAAGGCGAAGAACCAAGCAGCTGGGCACCGGGCTCATGTACTCAGGGGAGCCAATTTCAAATGTCCAGCCAAGAGCTGCTTCACAAGCAGCTGCAGCTGAGAATGCTCTGGCTGCTTCAGGAAGGAAGGCGCAGCCCTTGCACTCCTGGACACAAGCTGGCCAGCAGCAGGTTCCTAAACCTTCAGTGCTGCAGAGTGCATGCAGCTGGAGCACAGCCAGAAGGAGGCGTCCAGAAAGAAGGCGTTCTTCAAGTACCCCCCCTCCTCCAGGCAGCCTTGAAACTGAGCACAACACACTGCGCCTCGGCAGCTTCCTTCTCACATAGACGGACCGTCCCCTTCTTCACTCTCGCAGCTCCCTTGCCCACTTGCAGCAGCTGCTGCCAAAGAAAAAGGCTCCAGAAGTCAAAGCCTCTGCTGGGCTGCACTTTCCCCTTGCCTCACGTCAAAGCACCAGAAACTCTCGGCTGCACTCTGTATTTCCAGTCTCCGCTGCATCTGCCACTGTCATCTCTGCATCTCAAAAGCATCAAGCTGGGCACAATTCTTTCCAGGGAAAGCTGGAAGAGAAATAGGTAGCAGCACAAGTAGCCGCAGCTTGAACTTTCTGTTTTCAAGTGCTAACGTGAATCCGCACACAAGCGAGAGGCAGCCTGGGCGATGCGCATACCAGCTCCGTGCTCTGCTCCTTCATTGTGCCGGAGTGGAAGCGGTGTCTACTTCTCGCCCAGAGAGCACGGTGCCGGCAGAGAAATGCTCCAGGCTGCTGCCTCTGCCCAAACACGCCTGGCCTCTGCACTTTCTCTCTCAGCGCTAGGTAGCAGCACATTCGGTCTGCCTTGCAGCCTGAATCTGAACGGAAAGCTTCTCAGCTAAGTCTCGCACAGAGAACAGTTTTAGGTCAACGAGCTTACGCGGAGCTTACCCTCGACGCGTGGAAACCTGTATTTGCAGCACATCCTAGTGGTAGCCCTCTTTCCTTTCCAGCCTGCACAGCGCCGGCAGATCGCGGTGCTCTCTACACCTGCCTTCTCACTTGCAAGCACCACCGCCAAGCTTACAGCCTTGCAGGGAGCGAAGAGGCGGATAGGCGTGTCGCCCAGAAGAAGGTGCCAGGACCAAAAGATGGTCTTCCTTTCTGCTGCTCCTTGCCCGAATTGTGGTGCTGTGTTGAAAGTCTTGCCCAGCGAAAAGCTACTCCAGCAAGTGTTTCTCGCCTGACGCATTTCGCTGAGCGAGAGCTACATGCCCAGTTTGGACTCGCTGAAAGAGCAAGAAAATGCTTGTCCGTCGAGCTGAAGGAAAATCCCTGCACAGCACACCGTGGCTGCGTGCAGTGCTCACGCTGAAGAGCGGCAAAGCTCCAAGCCATGGCTGGGCTTCAGTTCTGTCCAGAGCACAGAAGGCGAAGAACCAAGCAGCTGGGCACCGGGCTCATGTACTCAAGGGAGCCAATTTCAAATGTCCAGCCAAGAGCTGCTTCACAAGCAGCTGCAGCTGAGAATGCTCTGGCTGCTTCAGGAAGGAAGGCGCAGCCCTTGCACTCCTGGACACAAGCTGGCCAGCAGCAGGTTCCTAAACCTTCAGTGCTGCAGAGTGCATGCAGCTGGAGCACAGCCAGAAGGAGGCGTCCAGAAAGAAGGCGTTCTTCAAGTCCCCCCCTCCTCCAGGCAGCCTTGAAACTGAGCACAACACACTGCGCCTCGGCAGCTTCCTTCTCACATAGACGGACCGTCCCCTTCTTCACTCTCGCAGCTCCCTTGCCCACTTGCAGCAGCTGCTGCCAAAGAAAAAGGCTCCAGAAGTCAAAGCCTCTGCTGGGCTGCACTTTCCCCTTGCCTCACGTCAAAGCACCAGAAACTCTCCGCTGCACTCTGTATTTCCAGTCTCCGCTGCATCTGCCACTGTCATCTCTGCATCTCAAAAGCATCAAGCTGGGCACAATTCTTTCCAGGGAAAGCTGGAAGAGAAATAGGTAGCAGCACAAGTAGCCGCAGCTTGAACTTTCTGTTTTCAAGTGCTAACGTGAATCCGCACACAAGCGAGAGGCAGCCTGGGCGATGCGCATACCAGCTCCGTGCTCTGCTCCTTCATTGTGCCGGAGTGGAAGCGGTGTCTACTTCTCGCCCAGAGAGCACGGTGCCAGCAGAGAAATGCTCCAGGCTGCTGCCTCTGCCCAAACACGCCTGGCCTCTGCACTTTCTCTCTCAGCGCTAGGTAGCAGCACATTCGGTCTGCCTTGCAGCCTGAATCTGAACGGAAAGCTTCTCAGCTAAGTCTCGCACAGAGAACAGTTTGAGGTCAACGAGCTTACGCGGAGCTTACCCTCGACGCGTGGAAACCTGTATTTGCAGCACATCCTAGTGGTAGCCCTCTTTCCTTTCCAGCCTGCACAGCGCCGGCAGATCGCGGTGCTCTCTACACCTGCCTTCTCACTTGCAAGCACCACCGCCAAGCTTACAGCCTTGCAGGGAGCGAAGAGGCGGATAGGCGTGTCGCCCAGAAGAAGGTGCCAGGACCAAAAGATGGTCTTCCTTTCTGCTGCTCCTTGCCCGAATTGTGGTGCTGTGTTGAAAGTCTTGCCCAGCGAAAAGCTACTCCAGCAAGTGTTTCTCGCCTGACGCATTTCGCTGAGCGAGAGCTACATGCCCAGTTTGGACTCGCTGAAAGAGCAAGAAAATGCTTGTCCGTCGAGCTGAAGGAAAATCCCTGCTCAGCACACCGTGGCTGCGTGCAGTGCTCACGCTGAAGAGCGGCAAAGCTCCAAGCCATGGCTGGGCTTCAGTTCTGTCCAGAGCACAGAAGGCGAAGAACCAAGCAGCTGGGCACCGGGCTCATGTACTCAGGGGAGCCAATTTCAAATGTCCAGCCAAGAGCTGCTTCACAAGCAGCTGCAGCTGAGAATGCTCTGGCTGCTTCAGGAAGGAAGGCGCAGCCCTTGCACTCCTGGACACAAGCTGGCCAGCAGCAGGTTCCTAAACCTTCAGTGCTGCAGAGTGCATGCAGCTGGAGCACAGCCAGAAGGAGGCGTCCAGAAAGAAGGCGTTCTTCAAGTCCCCCCCTCCTCCAGGCAGCCTTGAAACTGAGCACAACACACTGCGCCTCGGCAGCTTCCTTCTCACATAGACGGACCGTCCCCTTCTTCACTCTCGCAGCTCCCTTGCCCACTTGCAGCAGCTGCTGCCAAAGAAAAAGGCTCCAGAAGTCAAAGCCTCTGCTGGGCTGCACTTTCCCCTTGCCTCACGTCAAAGCACCAGAAACTCTCCGCTGCACTCTGTATTTCCAGTCTCCGCTGCATCTGCCACTGTCATCTCTGCATCTCAAAAGCATCAAGCTGGGCACAATTCTTTCCAGGGAAAGCTGGAAGAGAAATAGGTAGCAGCACAAGTAGCCGCAGCTTGAACTTTCTGTTTTCAAGTGCTAACGTGAATCCGCACACAAGCGAGAGGCAGCCTGGGCGATGCGCATACCAGCTCCGTGCTCTGCTCCTTCATTGTGCCGGAGTGGAAGCGGTGTCTACTTCTCGCCCAGAGAGCACGGTGCCGGCAGAGAAATGCTCCAGGCTGCTGCCTCTGCCCAAACACGCCTGGCCTCTGCACTTTCTCTCTCAGCGCTAGGTAGCAGCACATTCGGTCTGCCTTGCAGCCTGAATCTGAACGGAAAGCTTCTCAGCTAAGTCTCGCACAGAGAACAGTTTTAGGTCAACGAGCTTACGCGGAGCTTACCCTCGACGCGTGGAAACCTGTATTTGCAGCACATCCTAGTGGTAGCCCTCTTTCCTTTCCAGCCTGCACAGCGCCGGCAGATCGCGGTGCTCTCTACACCTGCCTTCTCACTTGCAAGCACCACCGCCAAGCTTACAGCCTTGCAGGGAGAGAAGAGGCGGATAGGCGTGTCGCCCAGAAGAAGGTGCCAGGACCAAAAGATGGTCTTCCTTTCTGCTGCTCCTTGCCCGAATTGTGGTGCTGTGTTGAAAGTCTTGCCCAGCGAAAAGCTACTCCAGCAAGTGTTTCTCGCCTGACGCATTTCGCTGAGCGAGAGCTACATGCCCAGTTTGGACTCGCTGAAAGAGCAAGAAAATGCTTGTCCGTCGAGCTGAAGGAAAATCCCTGCACAGCACACCGTGGCTGCGTGCAGTGCTCACGCTGAAGAGCGGCAAAGCTCCAAGCCATGGCTGGGCTTCACTTCTGTCCAGAGCACAGAAGGCGAAGAACCAAGCAGCTGGGCACCGGGCTCATGTACTCAGGGGAGCCAATTTCAAATGTCCAGCCAAGAGCTGCTTCACAAGCAGCTGCAGCTGAGAATGCTCTGGCTGCTTCAGGAAGGAAGGCGCAGCCCTTGCACTCCTGGACACAAGCTGGCCAGCAGCAGGTTCCTAAACCTTCAGTGCTGCAGAGTGCATGCAGCTGGAGCACAGCCAGAAGGAGGCGTCCAGAAAGAAGGCGTTCTTCAAGTACCCCCCCTCCTCCAGGCAGCCTTGAAACTGAGCACAACACACTGCGCCTCGGCAGCTTCCTTCTCACATAGACGGACCGTCCCCTTCTTCACTCTCGCAGCTCCCTTGCCCACTTGCAGCAGCTGCTGCCAAAGAAAAAGGCTCCAGAAGTCAAAGCCTCTGCTGGGCTGCACTTTCCCCTTGCCTCACGTCAAAGCACCAGAAACTCTCGGCTGCACTCTGTATTTCCAGTCTCTGCTGCATCTGCCACTGTCATCTCTGCATCTCAAAAGCATCAAGCTGGGCACAATTCTTTCCAGGGAAAGCTGGAAGAGAAATAGGTAGCAGCACAAGTAGCCGCAGCTTGAACTTTCTGTTTTCAAGTGCTAACGTGAATCCGCACACAAGCGAGAGGCAGCCTGGGCGATGCGCATACCAGCTCCGTGCTCTGCTCCTTCATTGTGCCGGAGTGGAAGCGGTGTCTACTTCTCGCCCAGAGAGCACGGTGCCAGCAGAGAAATGCTCCAGGCTGCTGCCTCTGCCCAAACACGCCTGGCCTCTGCACTTTCTCTCTCAGCGCTAGGTAGCAGCACATTCGGTCTGCCTTGCAGCCTGAATCTGAACGGAAAGCTTCTCAGCTACGTCTCGCACAGAGAACAGTTTTAGGTCAACGAGCTTACGCGGAGCTTACCCTCGTCGCGTGGAAACCTGTATTTGCAGCACATCCTAGTGGTAGCCCTCTTTCCTTTCCAGCCTGCACAGCGCCGGCAGATCGCGGTGCTCTCTACACCTGCCTTCTCACTTGCAAGCACCACCGCCAAGCTTACAGCCTTGCAGGGAGAGAAGAGGCGGATAGGCGTGTCGCCCAGAAGAAGGTGCCAGGACCAAAAGATGGTCTTCCTTTCTGCTGCTCCTTGCCCGAATTGTGGTGCTGTGTTGAAAGTCTTGCCCAGCGAAAAGCTACTCCAGCAAGTGTTTCTCGCCTGACGCATTTCGCTGAGCGAGAGCTACATGCCCAGTTTGGACTCGCTGAAAGAGCAAGAAAATGCTTGTCCGTCGAGCTGAAGGAAAATCCCTGCACAGCACACCGTGGCTGCGTGCAGTGCTCACGCTGAAGAGCGGCAAAGCTCCAAGCCATGGCTGGGCTTCAGTTCTGTCCAGAGCACAGAAGGCGAAGAACCAAGCAGCTGGGCACCGGGCTCATGTACTCAGGGGAGCCAATTTCAAATGTCCAGCCAAGAGCTGCTTCACAAGCAGCTGCAGCTGAGAATGCTCTGGCTGCTTCAGGAAGGAAGGCGCAGCCCTTGCACTCCTGGACACAAGCTGGCCAGCAGCAGGTTCCTAAACCTTCAGTGCTGCAGAGTGCATGCAGCTGGAGCACAGCCAGAAGGAGGTGTCCAGAAAGAAGGCGTTCTTCAAGTCCCCCCCTCCTCCAGGCAGCCT
>NC_063214.1:16156831-16188341 GCF_020740725.1 Corvus hawaiiensis
GCAGAGATGACAGTGGCAGATGCAGCGGAGACTGGAAATACAGAGTGCAGCCGAGAGTTTCTGGTGCTTTGACGTGAGGCAAGGGGAAAGTGCAGCCCAGCAGAGGCTTTGACTTCTGGAGCCTTTTTCTTTGGCAGCAGCTGCTGCAAGTGGGCAAGGGAGCTGCGAGAGTGAAGAAGGGGACGGTCCGTGTATGTGAGAAGGAAGCTGCCGAGGCGCAGTGTGTTGTGCTCAGTTTCAAGGCTGCCTGGAGGAGGGGGGGACTTGAAGAACGCCTTCTTTCTGGACACCTCCTTCTGGCTGTGCTCCAGCTGCATGCACTCTGCAGCACTGAAGGTTTAGGAACCTGCTGCTGGCCAGCTTGTGTCCAGGAGTGCAAGGGCTGCGCCTTCCTTCCTGAAGCAGCCAGAGCATTCTCAGCTGCAGCTGCTTGTGAAGCAGCTCTTGGCTGGACATTTGAAATTGGCTCCCCTGAGTACATGAGCCCGGTGCCCAGCTGCTTGGTTCTTCGCCTTCTGTGCTCTGGACAGAACTGAAGCCCAGCCATGGCTTGGAGCTTTGCCGCTCTTCAGCGTGAGCACTGCACGCAGCCACGGTGTGCTGTGCAGGGATTTTCCTTCAGCTCGACGGACAAGCATTTTCTTGCTCTTTCAGCGAGTCCAAACTGGGCATGTAGCTCTCGCTCAGCGAAATGCGTCAGGCGAGAAACACTTGCTGGAGTAGCTTTTCGCTGGGCAAGACTTTCAACACAGCACCACAATTCGGGCAAGGAGCAGCAGAAAGGAAGACCATCTTTTGGTCCTGGCACCTTCTTCTGGGCGACACGCCTATCCGCCTCTTCTCTCCCTGCAAGGCTGTAAGCTTGGCGGTGGTGCTTGCAAGTGAGAAGGCAGGTGCAGAGAGCACCGCGATCTGCCGGCGCTGTGCAGGCTGGAAAGGAAAGAGGGCTACCACTAGGATGTGCTGCAAATACAGGTTTCCACGCGTCGAGGGTAAGCTCCGCGTAAGCTCGTTGACCTAAAACTGTTCTCTGTGCGAGACTTAGCTGAGAAGCTTTCCGTTCAGATTCAGGCTGCAAGGCAGACCGAATGTGCTGCTACCTAGCGCTGAGAGAGAAAGTGCAGAGGCCAGGCGTGTTTGGGCAGAGGCAGCAGCCTGGAGCATTTCTCTGCTGGCACCGTGCTCTCTGGGCGAGAAGTAGACACCGCTTCCACTCCGGCACAATGAAGGAGCAGAGCACGGAGCTGGTATGCGCATCGCCCAGGCTGCCTCTCGCTTGTGTGCGGATTCACGTTAGCACTTGAAAACAGAAAGTTCAAGCTGCGGCTACTTGTGCTGCTACCTATTTCTCTTCCAGCTTTCCCTGGAAAGAATTGTGCCCAGCTTGATGCTTTTGAGATGCAGAGATGACAGTGGCAGATGCAGCGGAGACTGGAAATACAGAGTGCAGCCGAGAGTTTCTGGTGCTTTGACGTGAGGCAAGGGGAAAGTGCAGCCCAGCAGAGGCTTTGACTTCTGGAGCCTTTTTCTTGGCAGCAGCTGCTGCAAGTGGGCAAGGGAGCTGCGAGAGTGAAGAAGGGGACGGTCCGTCTATGTGAGAAGGAAGCTGCCGAGGCGCAGTGTGTTGTGCTCAGTTTCAAGGCTGCCTGGAGGAGGGGGGTACTTGAAGAACGCCTTCTTTCTGGACGCCTCCTTCTGGCTGTGCTCCAGCTGCATGCACTCTGCAGCACTGAAGGTTTAGGAACCTGCTGCTGGCCAGCTTGTGTCCAGGAGTGCAAGGGCTGCGCCTTCCTTCCTGAAGCAGCCAGAGCATTCTCAGCTGCAGCTGCTTGTGAAGCAGCTCTTGGCTGGACATTTGAAATTGGCTCCCCTGAGTACATGAGCCCGGTGCCCAGCTGCTTGGTTCTTCGCCTTCTGTGCTCTGGACAGAACTGAAGCCCAGCCATGGCTTGGAGCTTTGCCGCTCTTCAGCGTGAGCACTGCACGCAGCCACGGTGTGCTGTGCAGGGATTTTCCTTCAGCTCGACGGACAAGCATTTTCTTGCTCTTTCAGCGAGTCCAAACTGGGCATGTAGCTCTCGCTCAGCGAAATGCGTCAGGCGAGAAACACTTGCTGGAGTAGCTTTTCGCTGGCAAGACTTTCAACACAGCACCACAATTCGGGCAAGGAGCAGCAGAAAGGAAGACCATCTTTTGGTCCTGGCACCTTCTTCTGGGCGACACGCCTATCCGCCTCTTCGCTCCCTGCAAGGCTGTAAGCTTGGCGGTGGTGCTTGCAAGTGAGAAGGCAGGTGTAGAGAGCACCGCGATCTGCCGGCGCTGTGCAGGCTGGAAAGGAAAGAGGGCTACCACTAGGATGTGCTGCAAATACAGGTTTCCACGCGTCGAGGGTAAGCTCCGCGTAAGCTCGTTGACCTAAAACTGTTCTCTGTGCGAGACTTAGCTGAGAAGCTTTCCGTTCAGATTCAGGCTGCAAGGCAGACCGAATGTGCTGCTACCTAGCGCTGAGAGAGAAAGTGCAGAGGCCAGGCGTGTTTGGGCAGAGGCATCAGCCTGGAGCATTTCTCTGCTGGCACCGTGCTCTCTGGGCGAGAAGTAGACACCGGTTCCACTCCGGCACAATGAAGGAGCAGAGCACGGAGCTGGTATGCGCATCGCCCAGGCTGCCTCTCGCTTGTGTGCGGATTCACGTTAGCACTTGAAACAGAAAGTTCAAGCTGCGGCTACTTGTGCTGCTACCTATTTCTCTTCCAGCTTTCCCTGGAAAGAATTGTGCCCAGCTTGATGCTTTTGAGATGCAGAGATGACAGTGGCAGATGCAGCGGAGACTGGAAATACAGAGTGCAGCCGAGAGTTTCTGGTGCTTTGACGTGAGGCAAGGGGAAAGTGCAGCCCAGCAGAGGCTTTGACTTCTGGAGCCTTTTTCTTTGGCAGCAGCTGCTGCAAGTGGGCAAGGGAGCTGCGAGAGTGAAGAAGGGGACGGTCCGTCTATGTGAGAAGGAAGCTGCCGAGGCGCAGTGTGTTGTGCTCAGTTTCAAGGCTGCCTGGAGGAGGGGGGGACTTGAAGAACGCCTTCTTTCTGGACGCCTCCTTCTGGCTGTGCTCCAGCTGCATGCACTCTGCAGCACTGAAGGTTTAGGAACCTGCTGCTGGCCAGCTTGTGTCCAGGAGTGCAAGGGCTGCGCCTTCCTTCCTGAAGCAGCCAGAGCATTCTCAGCTGCAGCTGCTTGTGAAGCAGCTCTTGGCTGGACATTTGAAATTGGCTCCCCTGAGTACATGAGCCCGGTGCCCAGCTGCTTGGTTCTTCGCCTTCTGTGCTCTGGACAGAACTGAAGCCCAGCCATGGCTTGGAGCTTTGCCGCTCTTCAGCGTGAGCACTGCACGCAGCCACGGTGTGCTGTGCAGGGATTTTCCTTCAGCTCGACGGACAAGCATTTTCTTGCTCTTTCAGCGAGTCCAAACTGGGCATGTAGCTCTCGCTCAGCGAAATGCGTCAGGCGAGAAACACTTGCTGGAGTAGCTTTTCGCTGGGCAAGACTTTCAACACAGCACCACAATTCGGGCAAGGAGCAGCAGAAAGGAAGACCATCTTTTGGTCCTGGCACCTTCTTCTGGGCGACACGCCTATCCGCCTCTTCTCTCCCTGCAAGGCTGTAAGCTTGGCGGTGGTGCTTGCAAGTGAGAAGGCAGGTGTAGAGAGCACCGCGATCTGCCGGCGCTGTGCAGGCTGGAAAGGAAAGAGGGCTACCACTAGGATGTGCTGCAAATACAGGTTTCCACGCGTCGAGGGTAAGCTCCGCGTAAGCTCGTTGACCTAAAACTGTTCTCTGTGCGAGACGTAGCTGAGAAGCTTTCCGTTCAGATTCAGGCTGCAAGGCAGACCGAATGTGCTGCTACCTAGCGCTGAGAGAGAAAGTGCAGAGGCCAGGCGTGTTTGGGCAGAGGCAGCAGCCTGGAGCATTTCTCTGCCGGCACCGTGCTCTCTGGGCGAGAAGTAGACACCGCTTCCACTCCGGCACAATGAAGGAGCAGAGCACGGAGCTGGTATGCGCATCGCCCAGGCTGCCTCTCGCTTGTGTGCGGATTCACGTTAGCACTTGAAAACAGAAAGTTCAAGCTGCGGCTACTTGTGCTGCTACCTATTTCTCTTCCAGCTTTCCCTGGAAAGAATTGTGCCAGCTTGATGCTTTTGAGATGCAGAGATGACAGTGGCAGATGCAGCGGAGACTGGAAATACAGAGTGCAGCCGAGAGTTTCTGGTGCTTTGACGTGAGGCAAGGGGAAAGTGCAGCCCAGCAGAGGCTTTGACTTCTGGAGCCTTTTTCTTTGGCAGCAGCTGCTGCAAGTGGGCAAGGGAGCTGCGAGAGTGAAGAAGGGGACGGTCCGTGTATGTGAGAAGGAAGCTGCCGAGGCGCAGTGTGTTGTGCTCAGTTTCAAGGCTGCCTGGAGGAGGGGGGGACTTGAAGAACGCCTTCTTTCTGGACGCCTCCTTCTGGCTGTGCTCCAGCTGCATGCACTCTGCAGCACTGAAGGTTTAGGAACCTGCTGCTGGCCAGCTTGTGTCCAGGAGTGCATGGGCTGCGTCTTCCTTCCTGAAGCAGCCAGAGCATTCTCAGCTGCAGCTGCTTGTGAAGCAGCTCTTGGCTGGACATTTGAAATTGGCTCCCCTGAGTACATGAGCCCGGTGCCCAGCTGCTTGGTTCTTCGCCTTCTGTGCTCTGGGCAGAACTGAAGCCCAGCCATGGCTTGGAGCTTTGCCGCTCTTCAGCGTGAGCACTGCACGCAGCCACGGTGTGCTGTGCAGGATTTTCCTTCAGCTCGACGGACAAGCATTTTCTTGCTCTTTCAGCGAGTCCAAACTGGGCATGTAGCTCTCGCTCAGCGAAATGCGTCAGGCGAGAAACACTTGCTGGAGTAGCTTTTCGCTGGGCAAGACTTTCAACACAGCACCACAATTCGGGCAAGGAGCAGCAGAAAGGAAGACCATCTTTTGGTCCTGGCACCTTCTTCTGGGCGACACGCCTATCCGCCTCTTCTCTCCCTGCAAGGCTGTAAGCTTGGCGGTGGTGCTTGCAAGTGAGAAGGCAGGTGTAGAGAGCACCGCGATCTGCCGGCGCTGTGCAGGCTGGAAAGGAAAGAGGGCTACCACTAGGATGTGCTGCAAATACAGGTTTCCACGCGTCGAGGGTAAGCTCCGCGTAAGCTCGTTGACCTAAAACTGTTCTCTGTGCGAGACTTAGCTGAGAAGCTTTCCGTTCAGATTCAGGCTGCAAGGCAGACCGAATGTGCTGCTACCTAGCGCTGAGAGAGAAAGTGCAGAGGCCAGGCGTGTTTGGGCAGAGGCAGCAGCCTGGAGCATTTCTCTGCTGGCACCGTGCTCTCTGGGCGAGAAGTAGACACCGCTTCCACTCCGGCACAATGAAGGAGCAGAGCACGGAGCTGGTATGCGCATCGCCCAGGCTGCCTCTCGCTTGTGTGCGGATTCACGTTAGCACTTGAAAACAGAAAGTTCAAGCTGCGGCTACTTGTGCTGCTACCTATTTCTCTTCCAGCTTTCCCTGGAAAGAATTGTGCCCAGCTTGATGCTTTTGAGATGCAGAGATGACAGTGGCAGATGCAGCGGAGACTGGAAATACAGAGTGCAGCCGAGAGTTTCTGGTGCTTTGACGTGAGGCAAGGGGAAAGTGCAGCCCAGCAGAGGCTTTGACTTCTGGAGCCTTTTTCTTTGGCAGCAGCTGCTGCAAGTGGGCAAGGGAGCTGCGAGAGTGAAGAAGGGGACGGTCCGTGTATGTGAGAAGGAAGCTGCCGAGGCGCAGTGTGTTGTGCTCAGTTTCAAGGCTGCCTGGAGGAGGGGGGGACTTGAAGAACGCCTTCTTTCTGGACACCTCCTTCTGGCTGTGCTCCAGCTGCATGCACTCTGCAGCACTGAAGGTTTAGGAACCTGCTGCTGGCCAGCTTGTGTCCAGGAGTGCAAGGGCTGCGCCTTCCTTCCTGAAGCAGCCAGAGCATTCTCAGCTGCAGCTGCTTGTGAAGCAGCTCTTGGCTGGACATTTGAAATTGGCTCCCCTGAGTACATGAGCCCGGTGCCCAGCTGCTTGGTTCTTCGCCTTCTGTGCTCTGGACAGAACTGAAGCCCAGCCATGGCTTGGAGCTTTGCCGCTCTTCAGCGTGAGCACTGCACGCAGCCACGGTGTGCTGTGCAGGGATTTTCCTTCAGCTCGACGGACAAGCATTTTCTTGCTCTTTCAGCGAGTCCAAACTGGGCATGTAGCTCTCGCTCAGCGAAATGCGTCAGGCGAGAAACACTTGCTGGAGTAGCTTTTCGCTGGGCAAGACTTTCAACACAGCACCACAATTCGGGCAAGGAGCAGCAGAAAGGAAGACCATCTTTTGGTCCTGGCACCTTCTTCTGGGCGACACGCCTATCCGCCTCTTCTCTCCCTGCAAGGCTGTAAGCTTGGCGGTGGTGCTTGCAAGTGAGAAGGCAGGTGCAGAGAGCACCGCGATCTGCCGGCGCTGTGCAGGCTGGAAAGGAAAGAGGGCTACCACTAGGATGTGCTGCAAATACAGGTTTCCACGCGACGAGGGTAAGCTCCGCGTAAGCTCGTTGACCTAAAACTGTTCTCTGTGCGAGACTTAGCTGAGAAGCTTTCCGTTCAGATTCAGGCTGCAAGGCAGACCGAATGTGCTGCTACCTAGCGCTGAGAGAGAAAGTGCAGAGGCCAGGCGTGTTTGGGCAGAGGCAGCAGCCTGGAGCATTTCTCTGCCGGCACCGTGCTCTCTGGGCGAGAAGTAGACACCGCTTCCACTCCGGCACAATGAAGGAGCAGAGCACGGAGCTGGTATGCGCATCGCCCAGGCTGCCTCTCGCTTGTGTGCGGATTCACGTTAGCACTTGAAAACAGAAAGTTCAAGCTGCGGCTACTTGTGCTGCTACCTATTTCTCTTCCAGCTTTCCCTGGAAAGAATTGTGCCCAGCTTGATGCTTTTGAGATGCAGAGATGACAGTGGCAGATGCAGCGGAGACTGGAAATACAGAGTGCAGCCGAGAGTTTCTGGTGCTTTGACGTGAGGCAAGGGGAAAGTGCAGCCCAGCAGAGGCTTTGACTTCCGGAGCCTTTTTCTTTGGCAGCAGCTGCTGCAAGTGGGCAAGGGAGCTGCGAGAGTGAAGAAGGGGACGGTCCGTCTATGTGAGAAGGAAGCTGCCGAGGCGCAGTGTGTTGTGCTCAGTTTCAAGGCTGCCTGGAGGAGGGGGGTACTTGAAGAACGCCTTCTTTCTGGACGCCTCCTTCTGGCTGTGCTCCAGCTGCATGCACTCTGCAGCACTGAACGTTTAGGAACCTGCTGCTGGCCAGCTTGTGTCCAGGAGTGCAAGGGCTGCGCCTTCCTTCCTGAAGCAGCCAGAGCATTCTCAGCTGCAGCTGCTTGTGAAGCAGCTCTTGGCTGGACATTTGAAATTGGCTCCCCTGAGTACATGAGCCCGGTGCCCAGCTGCTTGGTTCTTCGCCTTCTGTGCTCTGGACAGAACTGAAGCCCAGCCATGGCTTGGAGCTTTGCCGCTCTTCAGCGTGAGCACTGCACGCAGCCACGGTGTGCTGTGCAGGGATTTTCCTTCAGCTCGACGGACAAGCATTTTCTTGCTCTTTCAGCGAGTCCAAACTGGGCATGTAGCTCTCGCTCAGCGAAATGCGTCAGGCGAGAAACACTTGCTGGAGTAGCTTTTCGCTGGGCAAGACTTTCAACACAGCACCACAATTCGGGCAAGGAGCAGCAGAAAGGAAGACCATCTTTTGGTCCTGGCACCTTCTTCTGGGCGACACGCCTATCCGCCTCTTCGCTCCCTGCAAGGCTGTAAGCTTGGCGGTGGTGCTTGCAAGTGAGAAGGCAGGTGTAGAGAGCACCGCGATCTGCCGGCGCTGTGCAGGCTGGAAAGGAAAGAGGGCTACCACTAGGATGTGCTGCAAATACAGGTTTCCACGCGTCGAGGGTAAGCTCCGCGTAAGCTCGTTGACCTAAAACTGTTCTCTGTGCGAGACTTAGCTGAGAAGCTTTCCGTTCAGATTCAGGCTGCAAGGCAGACCGAATGTGCTGCTACCTAGCGCTGAGAGAGAAAGTGCAGAGGCCAGGCGTGTTTGGGCAGAGGCAGCAGCCTGGAGCATTTCTCTGCTGGCACCGTGCTCTCTGGGCGAGAAGTAGACACCGCTTCCACTCCGGCACAATGAAGGAGCAGAGCACGGAGCTGGTATGCGCATCGCCCAGGCTGCCTCTCGCTTGTGTGCGGATTCACGTTAGCACTTGAAAACAGAAAGTTCAAGCTGCGGCTACTTGTGCTGCTACCTATTTCTCTTCCAGCTTTCCCTGGAAAGAATTGTGCCCAGCTTGATGCTTTTGAGATGCAGAGATGACAGTGGCAGATGCAGCGGAGACTGGAAATACAGAGTGCAGCCGAGAGTTTCTGGTGCTTTGACGTGAGGCAAGGGGAAAGTGCAGCCCAGCAGAGGCTTTGACTTCTGGAGCCTTTTTCTTTGGCAGCAGCTGCTGCAAGTGGGCAAGGGAGCTGCGAGAGTGAAGAAGGGGACGGTCCGTCTATGTGAGAAGGAAGCTGCCGAGGCGCAGTGTGTTGTGCTCAGTTTCAAGGCTGCCTGGAGGAGGGGGGGACTTGAAGAACGCCTTCTTTCTGGACGCCTCCTTCTGGCTGTGCTCCAGCTGCATGCACTCTGCAGCACTGAAGGTTTAGGAACCTGCTGCTGGCCAGCTTGTGTCCAGGAGTGCAAGGGCTGCGCCTTCCTTCCTGAAGCAGCCAGAGCATTCTCAGCTGCAGCTGCTTGTGAAGCAGCTCTTGGCTGGACATTTGAAATTGGCTCCCCTGAGTACATGAGCCCGGTGCCCAGCTGCTTGGTTCTTCGCCTTCTGTGCTCTGGACAGAAGTGAAGCCCAGCCATGGCTTGGAGCTTTGCCGCTCTTCAGCGTGAGCACTGCACGCAGCCACGGTGTGCTGTGCAGGGATTTTCCTTCAGCTCGACGGACAAGCATTTTCTTGCTCTTTCAGCGAGTCCAAACTGGGCATGTAGCTCTCGCTCAGCGAAATGCGTCAGGCGAGAAACACTTGCTGGAGTAGCTTTTCGCTGGGCAAGACTTTCAACACAGCACCACAATTCGGGCAAGGAGCAGCAGAAAGGAAGACCATCTTTTGGTCCTGGCACCTTCTTCTGGGCGACACGCCTATCCGCCTCTTCGCTCCCTGCAAGGCTGTAAGCTTGGCGGTGGTGCTTGCAAGTGAGAAGGCAGGTGTAGAGAGCACCGCGATCTGCCGGCGCTGTGCAGGCTGGAAAGGAAAGAGGGCTACCACTAGGATGTGCTGCAAATACAGGTTTCCACGCGTCGAGGGTAAGCTCCGCGTAAGCTCGTTGACCTAAAACTGTTCTCTGTGCGAGACTTAGCTGAGAAGCTTTCCGTTCAGATTCAGGCTGCAAGGCAGACCGAATGTGCTGCTACCTAGCGCTGAGAGAGAAAGTGCAGAGGCCAGGCGTGTTTGGGCAGAGGCAGCAGCCTGGAGCATTTCTCTGCTGGCACCGTGCTCTCTGGGCGAGAAGTAGACACCGGTTCCACTCCGGCACAATGAAGGAGCAGAGCACGGAGCTGGTATGCGCATCGCCCAGGCTGCCTCTCGCTTGTGTGCGGATTCACGTTAGCACTTGAAAACAGAAAGTTCAAGCTGCGGCTACTTGTGCTGCTACCTATTTCTCTTCCAGCTTTCCCTGGAAAGAATTGTGCCCAGCTTGATGCTTTTGAGATGCAGAGATGACAGTGGCAGATGCAGCGGAGACTGGAAATACAGAGTGCAGCCGAGAGTTTCTGGTGCTTTGACGTGAGGCAAGGGGAAAGTGCAGCCCAGCAGAGGCTTTGACTTCTGGAGCCTTTTTCTTTGGCAGCAGCTGCTGCAAGTGGGCAAGGGAGCTGCGAGAGTGAAGAAGGGGACGGTCCGTCTATGTGAGAAGGAAGCTGCCGAGGCGCAGTGTGTTGTGCTCAGTTTCAAGGCTGCCTGGAGGAGGGGGGGACTTGAAGAACGCCTTCTTTCTGGACACCTCCTTCTGGCTGTGCTCCAGCTGCATGCACTCTGCAGCACTGAAGGTTTAGGAACCTGCTGCTGGCCAGCTTGTGTCCAGGAGTGCAAGGGCTGCGCCTTCCTTCCTGAAGCAGCCAGAGCATTCTCAGCTGCAGCTGCTTGTGAAGCAGCTCTTGGCTGGACATTTGAAATTGGCTCCCCTGAGTACATGAGCCCGGTGCCCAGCTGCTTGGTTCTTCGCCTTCTGTGCTCTGGACAGAAGTGAAGCCCAGCCATGGCTTGGAGCTTTGCCGCTCTTCAGCGTGAGCACTGCACGCAGCCACGGTGTGCTGTGCAGGGATTTTCCTTCAGCTCGACGGACAAGCATTTTCTTGCTCTTTCAGCGAGTCCAAACTGGGCATGTAGCTCTCGCTCAGCGAAATGCGTCAGGCGAGAAACACTTGCTGGAGTAGCTTTTCGCTGGGCAAGACTTTCAACACAGCACCACAATTCGGGCAAGGAGCAGCAGAAAGGAAGACCATCTTTTGGTCCTGGCACCTTCTTCTGGGCGACACGCCTATCCGCCTCTTCTCTCCCTGCAAGGCTGTAAGCTTGGCGGTGGTGCTTGCAAGTGAGAAGGCAGGTGCAGAGAGCACCGCGATCTGCCGGCGCTGTGCAGGCTGGAAAGGAAAGAGGGCTACCACTAGGATGTGCTGCAAATACAGGTTTCCACGCGACGAGGGTAAGCTCCGCGTAAGCTCGTTGACCTAAAACTGTTCTCTGTGCGAGACTTAGCTGAGAAGCTTTCCGTTCAGATTCAGGCTGCAAGGCAGACCGAATGTGCTGCTACCTAGCGCTGAGAGAGAAAGTGCAGAGGCCAGGCGTGTTTGGGCCGAGGCAGCAGCCTGGAGCATTTCTCTGCCGGCACCGTGCTCTCTGGGCGAGAAGTAGACACCGCTTCCACTCCGGCACAATGAAGGAGCAGAGCACGGAGCTGGTATGCGCATCGCCCAGGCTGCCTCTCGCTTGTGTGCGGATTCACGTTAGCACTTGAAAACAGAAAGTTCAAGCTGCGGCTACTTGTGCTGCTACCTATTTCTCTTCCAGCTTTCCCTGGAAAGAATTGTGCCCAGCTTGATGCTTTTGAGATGCAGAGATGACAGTGGCAGATGCAGCGGAGACTGGAAATACAGAGTGCAGCCGAGAGTTTCTGGTGCTTTGACGTGAGGCAAGGGGAAAGTGCAGCCCAGCAGAGGCTTTGACTTCCGGAGCCTTTTTCTTTGGCAGCAGCTGCTGCAAGTGGGCAAGGGAGCTGCGAGAGTGAAGAAGGGGACGGTCCGTCTATGTGAGAAGGAAGCTGCCGAGGCGCAGTGTGTTGTGCTCAGTTTCAAGGCTGCCTGGAGGAGGGGGGGACTTGAAGAACGCCTTCTTTCTGGACGCCTCCTTCTGGCTGTGCTCCAGCTGCATGCACTCTGCAGCACTGAAGGTTTAGGAACCTGCTGCTGGCCAGCTTGTGTCCAGGAGTGCAAGGGCTGCGCCTTCCTTCCTGAAGCAGCCAGAGCATTCTCAGCTGCAGCTGCTTGTGAAGCAGCTCTTGGCTGGACATTTGAAATTGGCTCCCCTGAGTACATGAGCCCGGTGCCCAGCTGCTTGGTTCTTCGCCTTCTGTGCTCTGGACAGAAGTGAAGCCCAGCCATGGCTTGGAGCTTTGCCGCTCTTCAGCGTGAGCACTGCACGCAGCCACGGTGTGCTGTGCAGGGATTTTCCTTCAGCTCGACGGACAAGCATTTTCTTGCTCTTTCAGCGAGTCCAAACTGGGCATGTAGCTCTCGCTCAGCGAAATGCGTCAGGCGAGAAACACTTGCTGGAGTAGCTTTTCGCTGGGCAAGACTTTCAACACAGCACCACAATTCGGGCAAGGAGCAGCAGAAAGGAAGACCATCTTTTGGTCCTGGCACCTTCTTCTGGGCGACACGCCTATCCGCCTCTTCTCTCCCTGCAAGGCTGTAAGCTTGGCGGTGGTGCTTGCAAGTGAGAAGGCAGGTGCAGAGAGCACCGCGATCTGCCGGCGCTGTGCAGGCTGGAAAGGAAAGAGGGCTACCACTAGGATGTGCTGCAAATACAGGTTTCCACGCGACGAGGGTAAGCTCCGCGTAAGCTCGTTGACCTAAAACTGTTCTCTGTGCGAGACTTAGCTGAGAAGCTTTCCGTTCAGATTCAGGCTGCAAGGCAGACCGAATGTGCTGCTACCTAGCGCTGAGAGAGAAAGTGCAGAGGCCAGGCGTGTTTGGGCAGAGGCAGCAGCCTGGAGCATTTCTCTGCCGGCACCGTGCTCTCTGGGCGAGAAGTAGACACCGCTTCCACTCCGGCACAATGAAGGAGCAGAGCACGGAGCTGGTATGCGCATCGCCCAGGCTGCCTCTCGCTTGTGTGCGGATTCACGTTAGCACTTGAAAACAGAAAGTTCAAGCTGCGGCTACTTGTGCTGCTACCTATTTCTCTTCCAGCTTTCCCTGGAAAGAATTGTGCCCAGCTTGATGCTTTTGAGATGCAGAGATGACAGTGGCAGATGCAGCGGAGACTGGAAATACAGAGTGCAGCGGAGAGTTTCTGGTGCTTTGACGTGAGGCAAGGGGAAAGTGCAGCCCAGCAGAGGCTTTGACTTCCGGAGCCTTTTTCTTTGGCAGCAGCTGCTGCAAGTGGGCAAGGGAGCTGCGAGAGTGAAGAAGGGGACGGTCCGTCTATGTGAGAAGGAAGCTGCCGAGGCGCAGTGTGTTGTGCTCAGTTTCAAGGCTGCCTGGAGGAGGGGGGTACTTGAAGAACGCCTTCTTTCTGGACGCCTCCTTCTGGCTGTGCTCCAGCTGCATGCACTCTGCAGCACTGAAGGTTTAGGAACCTGCTGCTGGCCAGCTTGTGTCCAGGAGTGCAAGGGCTGCGCCTTCCTTCCTGAAGCAGCCAGAGCATTCTCAGCTGCAGCTGCTTGTGAAGCAGCTCTTGGCTGGACATTTGAAATTGGCTCCCCTGAGTACATGAGCCCGGTGCCCAGCTGCTTGGTTCTTCGCCTTCTGTGCTCTGGACAGAAGTGAAGCCCAGCCATGGCTTGGAGCTTTGCCGCTCTTCAGCGTGAGCACTGCACGCAGCCACGGTGTGCTGTGCAGGGATTTTCCTTCAGCTCGACGGACAAGCATTTTCTTGCTCTTTCAGCGAGTCCAAACTGGGCATGTAGCTCTCGCTCAGCGAAATGCGTCAGGCGAGAAACACTTGCTGGAGTAGCTTTTCGCTGGGCAAGACTTTCAACACAGCACCACAATTCGGGCAAGGAGCAGCAGAAAGGAAGACCATCTTTTGGTCCTGGCACCTTCTTCTGGGCGACACGCCTATCCGCCTCTTCGCTCCCTGCAAGGCTGTAAGCTTGGCGGTGGTGCTTGCAAGTGAGAAGGCAGGTGTAGAGAGCACCGCGATCTGCCGGCGCTGTGCAGGCTGGAAAGGAAAGAGGGCTACCACTAGGATGTGCTGCAAATACAGGTTTCCACGCGTCGAGGGTAAGCTCCGCATAAGCTCGTTGACCTAAAACTGTTCTCTGTGCGAGACTTAGCTGAGAAGCTTTCCGTTCAGATTCAGGCTGCAAGGCAGACCGAATGTGCTGCTACCTAGCGCTGAGAGAGAAAGTGCAGAGGCCAGGCGTGTTTGGGCAGAGGCAGCAGCCTGGAGCATTTCTCTGCAGGCACCGTGCTCTCTGGGCGAGAAGTAGACACCGCTTCCACTCCGGCACAATGAAGGAGCAGAGCACGGAGCTGGTATGCGCATCGCCCAGGCTGCCTCTCGCTTGTGTGCGGATTCACGTTAGCACTTGAAAACAGAAAGTTCAAGCTGCGGCTACTTGTGCTGCTACCTATTTCTCTTCCAGCTTTCCCTGGAAAGAATTGTGCCCAGCTTGATGCTTTTGAGATGCAGAGATGACAGTGGCAGATGCAGCGGAGACTGGAAATACAGAGTGCAGCCGAGAGTTTCTGGTGCTTTGACGTGAGGCAAGGGGAAAGTGCAGCCCAGCAGAGGCTTTGACTTCTGGAGCCTTTTTCTTTGGCAGCAGCTGCTGCAAGTGGGCAAGGGAGCTGCGAGAGTGAAGAAGGGGACGGTCCGTCTATGTGAGAAGGAAGCTGCCGAGGCGCAGTGTGTTGTGCTCAGTTTCAAGGCTGCCTGGAGGAGGGGGGGACTTGAAGAACGCCTTCTTTCTGGACGCCTCCTTCTGGCTGTGCTCCAGCTGCATGCACTCTGCAGCACTGAACGTTTAGGAACCTGCTGCTGGCCAGCTTGTGTCCAGGAGTGCAAGGGCTGCGCCTTCCTTCCTGAAGCAGCCAGAGCATTCTCAGCTGCAGCTGCTTGTGAAGCAGCTCTTGGCTGGACATTTGAAATTGGCTCCCCTGAGTACATGAGCCCGGTGCCCAGCTGCTTGGTTCTTCGCCTTCTGTGCTCTGGACAGAACTGAAGCCCAGCCATGGCTTGGAGCTTTGCCGCTCTTCAGCGTGAGCACTGCACGCAGCCACGGTGTGCTGTGCAGGGATTTTCCTTCAGCTCGACGGACAAGCATTTTCTTGCTCTTTCAGCGAGTCCAAACTGGGCATGTAGCTCTCGCTCAGCGAAATGCGTCAGGCGAGAAACACTTGCTGGAGTAGCTTTTCGCTGGGCAAGACTTTCAACACAGCACCACAATTCGGGCAAGGAGCAGCAGAAAGGAAGACCATCTTTTGGTCCTGGCACCTTCTTCTGGGCGACACGCCTATCCGCCTCTTCTCTCCCTGCAAGGCTGTAAGCTTGGCGGTGGTGCTTGCAAGTGAGAAGGCAGGTGCAGAGAGCACCGCGATCTGCCGGCGCTGTGCAGGCTGGAAAGGAAAGAGGGCTACCACTAGGATGTGCTGCAAATACAGGTTTCCACGCGACGAGGGTAAGCTCCGCGTAAGCTCGTTGACCTAAAACTGTTCTCTGTGCGAGACTTAGCTGAGAAGCTTTCCGTTCAGATTCAGGCTGCAAGGCAGACCGAATGTGCTGCTACCTAGCGCTGAGAGAGAAAGTGCAGAGGCCAGGCGTGTTTGGGCAGAGGCAGCAGCCTGGAGCATTTCTCTGCCGGCACCGTGCTCTCTGGGCGAGAAGTAGACACCGCTTCCACTCCGGCACAATGAAGGAGCAGAGCACGGAGCTGGTATGCGCATCGCCCAGGCTGCCTCTCGCTTGTGTGCGGATTCACGTTAGCACTTGAAAACAGAAAGTTCAAGCTGCGGCTACTTGTGCTGCTACCTATTTCTCTTCCAGCTTTCCCTGGAAAGAATTGTGCCCAGCTTGATGCTTTTGAGATGCAGAGATGACAGTGGCAGATGCAGCGGAGACTGGAAATACAGAGTGCAGCGGAGAGTTTCTGGTGCTTTGACGTGAGGCAAGGGGAAAGTGCAGCCCAGCAGAGGCTTTGACTTCCGGAGCCTTTTTCTTTGGCAGCAGCTGCTGCAAGTGGGCAAGGGAGCTGCGAGAGTGAAGAAGGGGACGGTCCGTCTATGTGAGAAGGAAGCTGCCGAGGCGCAGTGTGTTGTGCTCAGTTTCAAGGCTGCCTGGAGGAGGGGGGGACTTGAAGAACGCCTTCTTTCTGGACGCCTCCTTCTGGCTGTGCTCCAGCTGCATGCACTCTGCAGCACTGAAGGTTTAGGAACCTGCTGCTGGCCAGCTTGTGTCCAGGAGTGCAAGGGCTGCGCCTTCCTTCCTGAAGCAGCCAGAGCATTCTCAGCTGCAGCTGCTTGTGAAGCAGCTCTTGGCTGGACATTTGAAATTGGCTCCCCTGAGTACATGAGCCCGGTGCCCAGCTGCTTGGTTCTTCGCCTTCTGTGCTCTGGACAGAACTGAAGCCCAGCCATGGCTTGGAGCTTTGCCGCTCTTCAGCGTGAGCACTGCACGCAGCCACGGTGTGCTGTGCAGGGATTTTCCTTCAGCTCGACGGACAAGCATTTTCTTGCTCTTTCAGCGAGTCCAAACTGGGCATGTAGCTCTCGCTCAGCGAAATGCGTCAGGCGAGAAACACTTGCTGGAGTAGCTTTTCGCTGGGCAAGACTTTCAACACAGCACCACAATTCGGGCAAGGAGCAGCAGAAAGGAAGACCATCTTTTGGTCCTGGCACCTTCTTCTGGGCGACACGCCTATCCGCCTCTTCGCTCCCTGCAAGGCTGTAAGCTTGGCGGTGGTGCTTGCAAGTGAGAAGGCAGGTGTAGAGAGCACCGCGATCTGCCGGCGCTGTGCAGGCTGGAAAGGAAAGAGGGCTACCACTAGGATGTGCTGCAAATACAGGTTTCCACGCGTCGAGGGTAAGCTCCGCGTAAGCTCGTTGACCTCAAACTGTTCTCTGTGCGAGACTTAGCTGAGAAGCTTTCCGTTCGGATTCAGGCTGCAAGGCAGACCGAATGTGCTGCTACCTAGCGCTGAGAGAGAAAGTGCAGAGGCCAGGCGTGTTTGGGCAGAGGCAGCAGCCTGGAGCATTTCTCTGCAGGCACCGTGCTCTCTGGGCGAGAAGTAGACACCGCTTCCACTCCGGCACAATGAAGGAGCAGAGCACGGAGCTGGTATGCGCATCGCCCAGGCTGCCTCTCGCTTGTGTGCGGATTCACGTTAGCACTTGAAAACAGAAAGTTCAAGCTGCGGCTACTTGTGCTGCTACCTATTTCTCTTCCAGCTTTCCCTGGAAAGAATTGTGCCCAGCTTGATGCTTTTGAGATGCAGAGATGACAGTGGCAGATGCAGCGGAGACTGGAAATACAGAGTGCAGCCGAGAGTTTCTGGTGCTTTGACGTGAGGCAAGGGGAAAGTGCAGCCCAGCAGAGGCTTTGACTTCTGGAGCCTTTTTCTTTGGCAGCAGCTGCTGCAAGTGGGCAAGGGAGCTGCGAGAGTGAAGAAGGGGACGGTCCGTCTATGTGAGAAGGAAGCTGCCGAGGCGCAGTGTGTTGTGCTCAGTTTCAAGGCTGCCTGGAGGAGGGGGGTACTTGAAGAACGCCTTCTTTCTGGACGCCTCCTTCTGGCTGTGCTCCAGCTGCATGCACTCTGCAGCACTGAAGGTTTAGGAACCTGCTGCTGGCCAGCTTGTGTCCAGGAGTGCAAGGGCTGCGCCTTCCTTCCTGAAGCAGCCAGAGCATTCTCAGCTGCAGCTGCTTGTGAAGCAGCTCTTGGCTGGACATTTGAAATTGGCTCCCCTGAGTACATGAGCCCGGTGCCCAGCTGCTTGGTTCTTCGCCTTCTGTGCTCTGGACAGAACTGAAGCCCAGCCATGGCTTGGAGCTTTGCCGCTCTTCAGCGTGAGCACTGCACGCAGCCACGGTGTGCTGTGCAGGGATTTTCCTTCAGCTCGACGGACAAGCATTTTCTTGCTCTTTCAGCGAGTCCAAACTGGGCATGTAGCTCTCGCTCAGCGAAATGCGTCAGGCGAGAAACACTTGCTGGAGTAGCTTTTCGCTGGGCAAGACTTTCAACACAGCACCACAATTCGGGCAAGGAGCAGCAGAAAGGAAGACCATCTTTTGGTCCTGGCACCTTCTTCTGGGCGACACGCCTATCCGCCTCTTCGCTCCCTGCAAGGCTGTAAGCTTGGCGGTGGTGCTTGCAAGTGAGAAGGCAGGTGTAGAGAGCACCGCGATCTGCCGGCGCTGTGCAGGCTGGAAAGGAAAGAGGGCTACCACTAGGATGTGCTGCAAATACAGGTTTCCACGCGACGAGGGTAAGCTCCGCGTAAGCTCGTTGACCTAAAACTGTTCTCTGTGCGAGACGTAGCTGAGAAGCTTTCCGTTCAGATTCAGGCTGCAAGGCAGACCGAATGTGCTGCTACCTAGCGCTGAGAGAGAAAGTGCAGAGGCCAGGCGTGTTTGGGCAGAGGCAGCAGCCTGGAGCATTTCTCTGCCGGCACCGTGCTCTCTGGGCGAGAAGTAGACACCGGTTCCACTCCGGCACAATGAAGGAGCAGAGCACGGAGCTGGTATGCGCATCGCCCAGGCTGCCTCTCGCTTGTGTGCGGATTCACGTTAGCACTTGAAAACAGAAAGTTCAAGCTGCGGCTACTTGTGCTGCTACCTATTTCTCTTCCAGCTTTCCCTGGAAAGAATTGTGCCCAGCTTGATGCTTTTGAGATGCAGAGATGACAGTGGCAGATGCAGCGGAGACTGGAAATACAGAGTGCAGCCGAGAGTTTCTGGTGCTTTGACGTGAGGCAAGGGGAAAGTGCAGCCCAGCAGAGGCTTTGACTTCTGGAGCCTTTTTCTTTGGCAGCAGCTGCTGCAAGTGGGCAAGGGAGCTGCGAGAGTGAAGAAGGGGACGGTCCGTCTATGTGAGAAGGAAGCTGCCGAGGCGCAGTGTGTTGTGCTCAGTTTCAAGGCTGCCTGGAGGAGGGGGGGACTTGAAGAACGCCTTCTTTCTGGACGCCTCCTTCTGGCTGTGCTCCAGCTGCATGCACTCTGCAGCACTGAAGGTTTAGGAACCTGCTGCTGGCCAGCTTGTGTCCAGGAGTGCAAGGGCTGCGCCTTCCTTCCTGAAGCAGCCAGAGCATTCTCAGCTGCAGCTGCTTGTGAAGCAGCTCTTGGCTGGACATTTGAAATTGGCTCCCCTGAGTACATGAGCCCGGTGCCCAGCTGCTTGGTTCTTCGCCTTCTGTGCTCTGGACAGAACTGAAGCCCAGCCATGGCTTGGAGCTTTGCCGCTCTTCAGCGTGAGCACTGCACGCAGCCACGGTGTGCTGTGCAGGGATTTTCCTTCAGCTCGACGGACAAGCATTTTCTTGCTCTTTCAGCGAGTCCAAACTGTGCATGTAGCTCTCGCTCAGCGAAATGCGTCAGGCGAGAAACACTTGCTGGAGTAGCTTTTCGCTGGGCAAGACTTTCAACACAGCACCACAATTCGGGCAAGGAGCAGCAGAAAGGAAGACCATCTTTTGGTCCTGGCACCTTCTTCTGGGCGACACGCCTATCCGCCTCTTCTCTCCCTGCAAGGCTGTAAGCTTGGCGGTGGTGCTTGCAAGTGAGAAGGCAGGTGTAGAGAGCACCGCGATCTGCCGGCGCTGTGCAGGCTGGAAAGGAAAGAGGGCTACCACTAGGATGTGCTGCAAATACAGGTTTCCACGCGACGAGGGTAAGCTCCGCGTAAGCTCGTTGACCTAAAACTGTTCTCTGTGCGAGACGTAGCTGAGAAGCTTTCCGTTCAGATTCAGGCTGCAAGGCAGACCGAATGTGCTGCTACCTAGCGCTGAGAGAGAAAGTGCAGAGGCCAGGCGTGTTTGGGCAGAGGCAGCAGCCTGGAGCATTTCTCTGCCGGCACCGTGCTCTCTGGGCGAGAAGTAGACACCGCTTCCACTCCGGCACAATGAAGGAGCAGAGCACGGAGCTGGTATGCGCATCGCCCAGGCTGCCTCTCGCTTGTGTGCGGATTCACGTTAGCACTTGAAAACAGAAAGTTCAAGCTGCGGCTACTTGTGCTGCTACCTATTTCTCTTCCAGCTTTCCCTGGAAAGAATTGTGCCCAGCTTGATGCTTTTGAGATGCAGAGATGACAGTGGCAGATGCAGCGGAGACTGGAAATACAGAGTGCAGCCGAGAGTTTCTGGTGCTTTGACGTGAGGCAAGGGGAAAGTGCAGCCCAGCAGAGGCTTTGACTTCTGGAGCCTTTTTCTTTGGCAGCAGCTGCTGCAAGTGGGCAAGGGAGCTGCGAGAGTGAAGAAGGGGACGGTCCGTCTATGTGAGAAGGAAGCTGCCGAGGCGCAGTGTGTTGTGCTCAGTTTCAAGGCTGCCTGGAGGAGGGGGGGACTTGAAGAACGCCTTCTTTCTGGACGCCTCCTTCTGGCTGTGCTCCAGCTGCATGCACTCTGCAGCACTGAAGGTTTAGGAACCTGCTGCTGGCCAGCTTGTGTCCAGGAGTGCAAGGGCTGCGCCTTCCTTCCTGAAGCAGCCAGAGCATTCTCAGCTGCAGCTGCTTGTGAAGCAGCTCTTGGCTGGACATTTGAAATTGGCTCCCCTGAGTACATGAGCCCGGTGCCCAGCTGCTTGGTTCTTCGCCTTCTGTGCTCTGGACAGAACTGAAGCCCAGCCATGGCTTGGAGCTTTGCCGCTCTTCAGCGTGAGCACTGCACGCAGCCACGGTGTGCTGTGCAGGGATTTTCCTTCAGCTCGACGGACAAGCATTTTCTTGCTCTTTCAGCGAGTCCAAACTGGGCATGTAGCTCTCGCTCAGCGAAATGCGTCAGGCGAGAAACACTTGCTGGAGTAGCTTTTCGCTGGGCAAGACTTTCAACACAGCACCACAATTCGGGCAAGGAGCAGCAGAAAGGAAGACCATCTTTTGGTCCTGGCACCTTCTTCTGGGCGACACGCCTATCCGCCTCTTCGCTCCCTGCAAGGCTGTAAGCTTGGCGGTGGTGCTTGCAAGTGAGAAGGCAGGTGTAGAGAGCACCGCGATCTGCCGGCGCTGTGCAGGCTGGAAAGGAAAGAGGGCTACCACTAGGATGTGCTGCAAATACAGGTTTCCACGCGTCGAGGGTAAGCTCCGCGTAAGCTCGTTGACCTAAAACTGTTCTCTGTGCGAGACTTAGCTGAGAAGCTTTCCGTTCAGATTCAGGCTACAAGGCAGACCGAATGTGCTGCTACCTAGCGCTGAGAGAGAAAGTGCAGAGGCCAGGCGTGTTTGGGCAGAGGCATCAGCCTGGAGCATTTCTCTGCTGGCACCGTGCTCTCTGGGCGAGAAGTAGACACCGCTTCCACTCCGGCACAATGAAGGAGCAGAGCACGGAGCTGGTATGCGCATCGCCCAGGCTGCCTCTCGCTTGTGTGCGGATTCACGTTAGCACTTGAAAACAGAAAGTTCAAGCTGCGGCTACTTGTGCTGCTACCTATTTCTCTTCCAGCTTTCCCTGGAAAGAATTGTGCCCAGCTTGATGCTTTTGAGATGCAGAGATGACAGTGGCAGATGCAGCGGAGACTGGAAATACAGAGTGCAGCCGAGAGTTTCTGGTGCTTTGACGTGAGGCAAGGGGAAAGTGCAGCCCAGCAGAGGCTTTGACTTCTGGAGCCTTTTTCTTTGGCAGCAGCTGCTGCAAGTGGGCAAGGGAGCTGCGAGAGTGAAGAAGGGGACGGTCCGTCTATGTGAGAAGGAAGCTGCCGAGGCGCAGTGTGTTGTGCTCAGTTTCAAGGCTGCCTGGAGGAGGGGGGGACTTGAAGAACGCCTTCTTTCTGGACGCCTCCTTCTGGCTGTGCTCCAGCTGCATGCACTCTGCAGCACTGAAGGTTTAGGAACCTGCTGCTGGCCAGCTTGTGTCCAGGAGTGCAAGGGCTGCGCCTTCCTTCCTGAAGCAGCCAGAGCATTCTCAGCTGCAGCTGCTTGTGAAGCAGCTCTTGGCTGGACATTTGAAATTGGCTCCCCTGAGTACATGAGCCCGGTGCCCAGCTGCTTGGTTCTTCGCCTTCTGTGCTCTGGACAGAACTGAAGCCCAGCCATGGCTTGGAGCTTTGCCGCTCTTCAGCGTGAGCACTGCACGCAGCCACGGTGTGCTGTGCAGGGATTTTCCTTCAGCTCGACGGACAAGCATTTTCTTGCTCTTTCAGCGAGTCCAAACTGGGCATGTAGCTCTCGCTCAGCGAAATGCGTCAGGCGAGAAACACTTGCTGGAGTAGCTTTTCGCTGGGCAAGACTTTCAACACAGCACCACAATTCGGGCAAGGAGCAGCAGAAAGGAAGACCATCTTTTGGTCCTGGCACCTTCTTCTGGGCGACACGCCTATCCGCCTCTTCTCTCCCTGCAAGGCTGTAAGCTTGGCGGTGGTGCTTGCAAGTGAGAAGGCAGGTGTAGAGAGCACCGCGATCTGCCGGCGCTGTGCAGGCTGGAAAGGAAAGAGGGCTACCACTAGGATGTGCTGCAAATACAGGTTTCCACGCGACGAGGGTAAGCTCCGCGTAAGCTCGTTGACCTAAAACTGTTCTCTGTGCGAGACTTAGCTGAGAAGCTTTCCGTTCAGATTCAGGCTACAAGGCAGACCGAATGTGCTGCTACCTAGCGCTGAGAGAGAAAGTGCAGAGGCCAGGCGTGTTTGGGCAGAGGCATCAGCCTGGAGCATTTCTCTGCTGGCACCGTGCTCTCTGGGCGAGAAGTAGACACCGCTTCCACTCCGGCACAATGAAGGAGCAGAGCACGGAGCTGGTATGCGCATCGCCCAGGCTGCCTCTCGCTTGTGTGCGGATTCACGTTAGCACTTGAAAACAGAAAGTTCAAGCTGCGGCTACTTGTGCTGCTACCTATTTCTCTTCCAGCTTTCCCTGGAAAGAATTGTGCCCAGCTTGATGCTTTTGAGATGCAGAGATGACAGTGGCAGATGCAGCGGAGACTGGAAATACAGAGTGCAGCGGAGAGTTTCTGGTGCTTTGACGTGAGGCAAGGGGAAAGTGCAGCCCAGCAGAGGCTTTGACTTCTGGAGCCTTTTTCTTTGGCAGCAGCTGCTGCAAGTGGGCAAGGGAGCTGCGAGAGTGAAGAAGGGGACGGTCCGTCTATGTGAGAAGGAAGCTGCCGAGGCGCAGTGTGTTGTGCTCAGTTTCAAGGCTGCCTGGAGGAGGGGGGGACTTGAAGAACGCCTTCTTTCTGGACGCCTCCTTCTGGCTGTGCTCCAGCTGCATGCACTCTGCAGCACTGAAGGTTTAGGAACCTGCTGCTGGCCAGCTTGTGTCCAGGAGTGCAAGGGCTGCGCCTTCCTTCCTGAAGCAGCCAGAGCATTCTCAGCTGCAGCTGCTTGTGAAGCAGCTCTTGGCTGGACATTTGAAATTGGCTCCCCTGAGTACATGAGCCCGGTGCCCAGCTGCTTGGTTCTTCGCCTTCTGTGCTCTGGACAGAACTGAAGCCCAGCCATGGCTTGGAGCTTTGCCGCTCTTCAGCGTGAGCACTGCACGCAGCCACGGTGTGCTGTGCAGGGATTTTCCTTCAGCTCGACGGACAAGCATTTTCTTGCTCTTTCAGCGAGTCCAAACTGGGCATGTAGCTCTCGCTCAGCGAAATGCGTCAGGCGAGAAACACTTGCTGGAGTAGCTTTTCGCTGGGCAAGACTTTCAACACAGCACCACAATTCGGGCAAGGAGCAGCAGAAAGGAAGACCATCTTTTGGTCCTGGCACCTTCTTCTGGGCGACACGCCTATCCGCCTCTTCGCTCCCTGCAAGGCTGTAAGCTTGGCGGTGGTGCTTGCAAGTGAGAAGGCAGGTGTAGAGAGCACCGCGATCTGCCGGCGCTGTGCAGGCTGGAAAGGAAAGAGGGCTACCACTAGGATGTGCTGCAAATACAGGTTTCCACGCGTCGAGGGTAAGCTCCGCATAAGCTCGTTGACCTCAAACTGTTCTCTGTGCGAGACTTAGCTGAGAAGCTTTCCGTTCAGATTCAGGCTGCAAGGCAGACCGAATGTGCTGCTACCTAGCGCTGAGAGAGAAAGTGCAGAGGCCAGGCGTGTTTGGGCAGAGGCAGCAGCCTGGAGCATTTCTCTGCAGGCACCGTGCTCTCTGGGCGAGAAGTAGACACCGCTTCCACTCCGGCACAATGAAGGAGCAGAGCACGGAGCTGGTATGCGCATCGCCCAGGCTGCCTCTCGCTTGTGTGCGGATTCACGTTAGCACTTGAAAACAGAAAGTTCAAGCTGCGGCTACTTGTGCTGCTACCTATTTCTCTTCCAGCTTTCCCTGGAAAGAATTGTGCCCAGCTTGATGCTTTTGAGATGCAGAGATGACAGTGGCAGATGCAGCGGAGACTGGAAATACAGAGTGCAGCCGAGAGTTTCTGGTGCTTTGACGTGAGGCAAGGGGAAAGTGCAGCCCAGCAGAGGCTTTGACTTCTGGAGCCTTTTTCTTTGGCAGCAGCTGCTGCAAGTGGGCAAGGGAGCTGCGAGAGTGAAGAAGGGGACGGTCCGTCTATGTGAGAAGGAAGCTGCCGAGGCGCAGTGTGTTGTGCTCAGTTTCAAGGCTGCCTGGAGGAGGGGGGGACTTGAAGAACGCCTTCTTTCTGGACGCCTCCTTCTGGCTGTGCTCCAGCTGCATGCACTCTGCAGCACTGAAGGTTTAGGAACCTGCTGCTGGCCAGCTTGTGTCCAGGAGTGCAAGGGCTGCGCCTTCCTTCCTGAAGCAGCCAGAGCATTCTCAGCTGCAGCTGCTTGTGAAGCAGCTCTTGGCTGGACATTTGAAATTGGCTCCCCTGAGTACATGAGCCCGGTGCCCAGCTGCTTGGTTCTTCGCCTTCTGTGCTCTGGACAGAACTGAAGCCCAGCCATGGCTTGGAGCTTTGCCGCTCTTCAGCGTGAGCACTGCACGCAGCCACGGTGTGCTGTGCAGGGATTTTCCTTCAGCTCGACGGACAAGCATTTTCTTGCTCTTTCAGCGAGTCCAAACTGGGCATGTAGCTCTCGCTCAGCGAAATGCGTCAGGCGAGAAACACTTGCTGGAGTAGCTTTTCGCTGGGCAAGACTTTCAACACAGCACCACAATTCGGGCAAGGAGCAGCAGAAAGGAAGACCATCTTTTGGTCCTGGCACCTTCTTCTGGGCGACACGCCTATCCGCCTCTTCGCTCCCTGCAAGGCTGTAAGCTTGGCGGTGGTGCTTGCAAGTGAGAAGGCAGGTGTAGAGAGCACCGCGATCTGCCGGCGCTGTGCAGGCTGGAAAGGAAAGAGGGCTACCACTAGGATGTGCTGCAAATACAGGTTTCCACGCGACGAGGGTAAGCTCCGCGTAAGCTCGTTGACCTAAAACTGTTCTCTGTGCGAGACGTAGCTGAGAAGCTTTCCGTTCAGATTCAGGCTGCAAGGCAGACCGAATGTGCTGCTACCTAGCGCTGAGAGAGAAAGTGCAGAGGCCAGGCGTGTTTGGGCAGAGGCAGCAGCCTGGAGCATTTCTCTGCCGGCACCGTGCTCTCTGGGCGAGAAGTAGACACCGCTTCCACTCCGGCACAATGAAGGAGCAGAGCACGGAGCTGGTATGCGCATCGCCCAGGCTGCCTCTCGCTTGTGTGCGGATTCACGTTAGCACTTGAAAACAGAAAGTTCAAGCTGCGGCTACTTGTGCTGCTACCTATTTCTCTTCCAGCTTTCCCTGGAAAGAATTGTGCCCAGCTTGATGCTTTTGAGATGCAGAGATGACAGTGGCAGATGCAGCGGAGACTGGAAATACAGAGTGCAGCCGAGAGTTTCTGGTGCTTTGACGTGAGGCAAGGGGAAAGTGCAGCCCAGCAGAGGCTTTGACTTCTGGAGCCTTTTTCTTTGGCAGCAGCTGCTGCAAGTGGGCAAGGGAGCTGCGAGAGTGAAGAAGGGGACGGTCCGTCTATGTGAGAAGGAAGCTGCCGAGGCGCAGTGTGTTGTGCTCAGTTTCAAGGCTGCCTGGAGGAGGGGGGGACTTGAAGAACGCCTTCTTTCTGGACGCCTCCTTCTGGCTGTGCTCCAGCTGCATGCACTCTGCAGCACTGAAGGTTTAGGAACCTGCTGCTGGCCAGCTTGTGTCCAGGAGTGCAAGGGCTGCGCCTTCCTTCCTGAAGCAGCCAGAGCATTCTCAGCTGCAGCTGCTTGTGAAGCAGCTCTTGGCTGGACATTTGAAATTGGCTCCCCTGAGTACATGAGCCCGGTGCCCAGCTGCTTGGTTCTTCGCCTTCTGTGCTCTGGACAGAACTGAAGCCCAGCCATGGCTTGGAGCTTTGCCGCTCTTCAGCGTGAGCACTGCACGCAGCCACGGTGTGCTGTGCAGGGATTTTCCTTCAGCTCGACGGACAAGCATTTTCTTGCTCTTTCAGCGAGTCCAAACTGGGCATGTAGCTCTCGCTCAGCGAAATGCGTCAGGCGAGAAACACTTGCTGGAGTAGCTTTTCGCTGGGCAAGACTTTCAACACAGCACCACAATTCGGGCAAGGAGCAGCAGAAAGGAAGACCATCTTTTGGTCCTGGCACCTTCTTCTGGGCGACACGCCTATCCGCCTCTTCGCTCCCTGCAAGGCTGTAAGCTTGGCGGTGGTGCTTGCAAGTGAGAAGGCAGGTGTAGAGAGCACCGCGATCTGCCGGCGCTGTGCAGGCTGGAAAGGAAAGAGGGCTACCACTAGGATGTGCTGCAAATACAGGTTTCCACGCGACGAGGGTAAGCTCCGCGTAAGCTCGTTGACCTAAAACTGTTCTCTGTGCGAGACGTAGCTGAGAAGCTTTCCGTTCAGATTCAGGCTGCAAGGCAGACCGAATGTGCTGCTACCTAGCGCTGAGAGAGAAAGTGCAGAGGCCAGGCGTGTTTGGGCAGAGGCAGCAGCCTGGAGCATTTCTCTGCCGGCACCGTGCTCTCTGGGCGAGAAGTAGACACCGCTTCCACTCCGGCACAATGAAGGAGCAGAGCACGGAGCTGGTATGCGCATCGCCCAGGCTGCCTCTCGCTTGTGTGCGGATTCACGTTAGCACTTGAAAACAGAAAGTTCAAGCTGCGGCTACTTGTGCTGCTACCTATTTCTCTTCCAGCTTTCCCTGGAAAGAATTGTGCCCAGCTTGATGCTTTTGAGATGCAGAGATGACAGTGGCAGATGCAGCGGAGACTGGAAATACAGAGTGCAGCCGAGAGTTTCTGGTGCTTTGACGTGAGGCAAGGGGAAAGTGCAGCCCAGCAGAGGCTTTGACTTCTGGAGCCTTTTTCTTTGGCAGCAGCTGCTGCAAGTGGGCAAGGGAGCTGCGAGAGTGAAGAAGGGGACGGTCCGTCTATGTGAGAAGGAAGCTGCCGAGGCGCAGTGTGTTGTGCTCAGTTTCAAGGCTGCCTGGAGGAGGGGGGGACTTGAAGAACGCCTTCTTTCTGGACACCTCCTTCTGGCTGTGCTCCAGCTGCATGCACTCTGCAGCACTGAAGGTTTAGGAACCTGCTGCTGGCCAGCTTGTGTCCAGGAGTGCAAGGGCTGCGCCTTCCTTCCTGAAGCAGCCAGAGCATTCTCAGCTGCAGCTGCTTGTGAAGCAGCTCTTGGCTGGACATTTGAAATTGGCTCCCCTGAGTACATGAGCCCGGTGCCCAGCTGCTTGGTTCTTCGCCTTCTGTGCTCTGGACAGAAGTGAAGCCCAGCCATGGCTTGGAGCTTTGCCGCTCTTCAGCGTGAGCACTGCACGCAGCCACGGTGTGCTGTGCAGGGATTTTCCTTCAGCTCGACGGACAAGCATTTTCTTGCTCTTTCAGCGAGTCCAAACTGGGCATGTAGCTCTCGCTCAGCGAAATGCGTCAGGCGAGAAACACTTGCTGGAGTAGCTTTTCGCTGGGCAAGACTTTCAACACAGCACCACAATTCGGGCAAGGAGCAGCAGAAAGGAAGACCATCTTTTGGTCCTGGCACCTTCTTCTGGGCGACACGCCTATCCGCCTCTTCTCTCCCTGCAAGGCTGTAAGCTTGGCGGTGGTGCTTGCAAGTGAGAAGGCAGGTGCAGAGAGCACCGCGATCTGCCGGCGCTGTGCAGGCTGGAAAGGAAAGAGGGCTACCACTAGGATGTGCTGCAAATACAGGTTTCCACGCGACGAGGGTAAGCTCCGCGTAAGCTCGTTGACCTAAAACTGTTCTCTGTGCGAGACTTAGCTGAGAAGCTTTCCGTTCAGATTCAGGCTGCAAGGCAGACCGAATGTGCTGCTACCTAGCGCTGAGAGAGAAAGTGCAGAGGCCAGGCGTGTTTGGGCCGAGGCAGCAGCCTGGAGCATTTCTCTGCCGGCACCGTGCTCTCTGGGCGAGAAGTAGACACCGCTTCCACTCCGGCACAATGAAGGAGCAGAGCACGGAGCTGGTATGCGCATCGCCCAGGCTGCCTCTCGCTTGTGTGCGGATTCACGTTAGCACTTGAAAACAGAAAGTTCAAGCTGCGGCTACTTGTGCTGCTACCTATTTCTCTTCCAGCTTTCCCTGGAAAGAATTGTGCCCAGCTTGATGCTTTTGAGATGCAGAGATGACAGTGGCAGATGCAGCGGAGACTGGAAATACAGAGTGCAGCCGAGAGTTTCTGGTGCTTTGACGTGAGGCAAGGGGAAAGTGCAGCCCAGCAGAGGCTTTGACTTCCGGAGCCTTTTTCTTTGGCAGCAGCTGCTGCAAGTGGGCAAGGGAGCTGCGAGAGTGAAGAAGGGGACGGTCCGTCTATGTGAGAAGGAAGCTGCCGAGGCGCAGTGTGTTGTGCTCAGTTTCAAGGCTGCCTGGAGGAGGGGGGGACTTGAAGAACGCCTTCTTTCTGGACGCCTCCTTCTGGCTGTGCTCCAGCTGCATGCACTCTGCAGCACTGAAGGTTTAGGAACCTGCTGCTGGCCAGCTTGTGTCCAGGAGTGCAAGGGCTGCGCCTTCCTTCCTGAAGCAGCCAGAGCATTCTCAGCTGCAGCTGCTTGTGAAGCAGCTCTTGGCTGGACATTTGAAATTGGCTCCCCTGAGTACATGAGCCCGGTGCCCAGCTGCTTGGTTCTTCGCCTTCTGTGCTCTGGACAGAAGTGAAGCCCAGCCATGGCTTGGAGCTTTGCCGCTCTTCAGCGTGAGCACTGCACGCAGCCACGGTGTGCTGTGCAGGGATTTTCCTTCAGCTCGACGGACAAGCATTTTCTTGCTCTTTCAGCGAGTCCAAACTGGGCATGTAGCTCTCGCTCAGCGAAATGCGTCAGGCGAGAAACACTTGCTGGAGTAGCTTTTCGCTGGGCAAGACTTTCAACACAGCACCACAATTCGGGCAAGGAGCAGCAGAAAGGAAGACCATCTTTTGGTCCTGGCACCTTCTTCTGGGCGACACGCCTATCCGCCTCTTCTCTCCCTGCAAGGCTGTAAGCTTGGCGGTGGTGCTTGCAAGTGAGAAGGCAGGTGCAGAGAGCACCGCGATCTGCCGGCGCTGTGCAGGCTGGAAAGGAAAGAGGGCTACCACTAGGATGTGCTGCAAATACAGGTTTCCACGCGACGAGGGTAAGCTCCGCGTAAGCTCGTTGACCTAAAACTGTTCTCTGTGCGAGACTTAGCTGAGAAGCTTTCCGTTCAGATTCAGGCTGCAAGGCAGACCGAATGTGCTGCTACCTAGCGCTGAGAGAGAAAGTGCAGAGGCCAGGCGTGTTTGGGCAGAGGCAGCAGCCTGGAGCATTTCTCTGCCGGCACCGTGCTCTCTGGGCGAGAAGTAGACACCGCTTCCACTCCGGCACAATGAAGGAGCAGAGCACGGAGCTGGTATGCGCATCGCCCAGGCTGCCTCTCGCTTGTGTGCGGATTCACGTTAGCACTTGAAAACAGAAAGTTCAAGCTGCGGCTACTTGTGCTGCTACCTATTTCTCTTCCAGCTTTCCCTGGAAAGAATTGTGCCCAGCTTGATGCTTTTGAGATGCAGAGATGACAGTGGCAGATGCAGCGGAGACTGGAAATACAGAGTGCAGCGGAGAGTTTCTGGTGCTTTGACGTGAGGCAAGGGGAAAGTGCAGCCCAGCAGAGGCTTTGACTTCCGGAGCCTTTTTCTTTGGCAGCAGCTGCTGCAAGTGGGCAAGGGAGCTGCGAGAGTGAAGAAGGGGACGGTCCGTCTATGTGAGAAGGAAGCTGCCGAGGCGCAGTGTGTTGTGCTCAGTTTCAAGGCTGCCTGGAGGAGGGGGGTACTTGAAGAACGCCTTCTTTCTGGACGCCTCCTTCTGGCTGTGCTCCAGCTGCATGCACTCTGCAGCACTGAAGGTTTAGGAACCTGCTGCTGGCCAGCTTGTGTCCAGGAGTGCAAGGGCTGCGCCTTCCTTCCTGAAGCAGCCAGAGCATTCTCAGCTGCAGCTGCTTGTGAAGCAGCTCTTGGCTGGACATTTGAAATTGGCTCCCCTGAGTACATGAGCCCGGTGCCCAGCTGCTTGGTTCTTCGCCTTCTGTGCTCTGGACAGAAGTGAAGCCCAGCCATGGCTTGGAGCTTTGCCGCTCTTCAGCGTGAGCACTGCACGCAGCCACGGTGTGCTGTGCAGGGATTTTCCTTCAGCTCGACGGACAAGCATTTTCTTGCTCTTTCAGCGAGTCCAAACTGGGCATGTAGCTCTCGCTCAGCGAAATGCGTCAGGCGAGAAACACTTGCTGGAGTAGCTTTTCGCTGGGCAAGACTTTCAACACAGCACCACAATTCGGGCAAGGAGCAGCAGAAAGGAAGACCATCTTTTGGTCCTGGCACCTTCTTCTGGGCGACACGCCTATCCGCCTCTTCGCTCCCTGCAAGGCTGTAAGCTTGGCGGTGGTGCTTGCAAGTGAGAAGGCAGGTGTAGAGAGCACCGCGATCTGCCGGCGCTGTGCAGGCTGGAAAGGAAAGAGGGCTACCACTAGGATGTGCTGCAAATACAGGTTTCCACGCGTCGAGGGTAAGCTCCGCATAAGCTCGTTGACCTAAAACTGTTCTCTGTGCGAGACTTAGCTGAGAAGCTTTCCGTTCAGATTCAGGCTGCAAGGCAGACCGAATGTGCTGCTACCTAGCGCTGAGAGAGAAAGTGCAGAGGCCAGGCGTGTTTGGGCAGAGGCAGCAGCCTGGAGCATTTCTCTGCAGGCACCGTGCTCTCTGGGCGAGAAGTAGACACCGCTTCCACTCCGGCACAATGAAGGAGCAGAGCACGGAGCTGGTATGCGCATCGCCCAGGCTGCCTCTCGCTTGTGTGCGGATTCACGTTAGCACTTGAAAACAGAAAGTTCAAGCTGCGGCTACTTGTGCTGCTACCTATTTCTCTTCCAGCTTTCCCTGGAAAGAATTGTGCCCAGCTTGATGCTTTTGAGATGCAGAGATGACAGTGGCAGATGCAGCGGAGACTGGAAATACAGAGTGCAGCCGAGAGTTTCTGGTGCTTTGACGTGAGGCAAGGGGAAAGTGCAGCCCAGCAGAGGCTTTGACTTCTGGAGCCTTTTTCTTTGGCAGCAGCTGCTGCAAGTGGGCAAGGGAGCTGCGAGAGTGAAGAAGGGGACGGTCCGTCTATGTGAGAAGGAAGCTGCCGAGGCGCAGTGTGTTGTGCTCAGTTTCAAGGCTGCCTGGAGGAGGGGGGGACTTGAAGAACGCCTTCTTTCTGGACGCCTCCTTCTGGCTGTGCTCCAGCTGCATGCACTCTGCAGCACTGAACGTTTAGGAACCTGCTGCTGGCCAGCTTGTGTCCAGGAGTGCAAGGGCTGCGCCTTCCTTCCTGAAGCAGCCAGAGCATTCTCAGCTGCAGCTGCTTGTGAAGCAGCTCTTGGCTGGACATTTGAAATTGGCTCCCCTGAGTACATGAGCCCGGTGCCCAGCTGCTTGGTTCTTCGCCTTCTGTGCTCTGGACAGAACTGAAGCCCAGCCATGGCTTGGAGCTTTGCCGCTCTTCAGCGTGAGCACTGCACGCAGCCACGGTGTGCTGTGCAGGGATTTTCCTTCAGCTCGACGGACAAGCATTTTCTTGCTCTTTCAGCGAGTCCAAACTGGGCATGTAGCTCTCGCTCAGCGAAATGCGTCAGGCGAGAAACACTTGC
>NC_063214.1:16188541-16364474 GCF_020740725.1 Corvus hawaiiensis
CTGTGCAGGCTGGAAAGGAAAGAGGGCTACCACTAGGATGTGCTGCAAATACAGGTTTCCACGCGTCGAGGGTAAGCTCCGCGTAAGCTCGTTGACCTAAAAACTGTTCTCTGTGCGAGACTTAGCTGAGAAGCTTTCCGTTCAGATTCAGGCTGCAAGGCAGACCGAATGTGCTGCTACCTAGCGCTGAGAGAGAAAGTGCAGAGGCCAGGCGTGTTTGGGCAGAGGCAGCAGCCTGGAGCATTTCTCTGCCGGCACCGTGCTCTCTGGGCGAGAAGTAGACACCGCTTCCACTCCGGCACAATGAAGGAGCAGAGCACGGAGCTGGTATGCGGCATCGCCCAGGCTGCCTCTCGCTTGTGTGCGGATTCACGTTAGCACTTGAAAACAGAAAGTTCAAGCTGCGGCTACTTGTGCTGCTACCTATTTCTCTTCCAGCTTTCCCTGGAAAGAATTGTGCCCAGCTTGATGCTTTTGAGATGCAGAGATGACAGTGGCAGATGCAGCGGAGACTGGAAATACAGAGTGCAGCCGAGAGTTTCTGGTGCTTTGACGTGAGGCAAGGGGAAAGTGCAGCCCAGCAGAGGCTTTGACTTCTGGAGCCTTTTTCTTTGGCAGCAGCTGCTGCAAGTGGGCAAGGGAGCTGCGAGAGTGAAGAAGGGGACGGTCCGTCTATGTGAGAAGGAAGCTGCCGAGGCGCAGTGTGTTGTGCTCAGTTTCAAGGCTGCCTGGAGGAGGGGGGGACTTGAAGAACGCCTTCTTTCTGGACGCCTCCTTCTGGCTGTGCTCCAGCTGCATGCACTCTGCAGCACTGAAGGTTTAGGAACCTGCTGCTGGCCAGCTTGTGTCCAGGAGTGCAAGGGCTGCGCCTTCCTTCCTGAAGCAGCCAGAGCATTCTCAGCTGCAGCTGCTTGTGAAGCAGCTCTTGGCTGGACATTTGAAATTGGCTCCCCTGAGTACATGAGCCCGCTGCCCAGCTGCTTGGTTCTTCGCCTTCTGTGCTCTGGACAGAAGTGAAGCCCAGCCATGGCTTGAGCTTTGCCGCTCTTCAGCGTGAGCACTGCACGCAGCCACGGTGTGCTGTGCAGGGATTTTCCTTCAGCTCGACGGACAAGCATTTTCTTGCTCTTTCAGCGAGTCCAAACTGGGCATGTAGCTCTCGCTCAGCGAAATGCGTCAGGCGAGAAACACTTGCTGGAGTAGCTTTTCGCTGGGCAAGACTTTCAACACAGCACCACAATTCGGGCAAGGAGCAGCAGAAAGGAAGACCATCTTTTGGTCCTGGCACCCTTCTTCTGGGCGACACGCCTATCCGCCTCTTCTCTCCCTGCAAGGCTGTAAGCTTGGCGGTGGTGCTTGCAAGTGAGAAGGCAGGTGCAGAGAGCACCGCGATCTGCCGGCGCTGTGCAGGCTGGAAAGGAAAGAGGGCTACCACTAGGATGTGCTGCAAAACAGGTTTCCACGCGTCGAGGGTAAGCTCCGCGTAAGCTCGTTGACCTCAAACTGTTCTCTGTGCGAGACTTAGCTGAGAAGCTTTCCGTTCAGATTCAGGCTGCAAGGCAGACCGAATGTGCTGCTACCTAGCGCTGAGAGAGAAAGTGCAGAGGCCAGGCGTGTTTGGGCAGAGGCATCAGCCTGGAGCATTTCTCTGCCGGCACCGTGCTCTCTGGGCGAGAAGTAGACACCGCTTCCACTCCGGCACAATGAAGGAGCAGAGCACGGAGCTGGTATGCGCATCGCCCAGGCTGCCTCTCGCTTGTGTGCGGATTCACGTTAGCACTTGAAAACAGAAAGTTCAAGCTGCGGCTACTTGTGCTGCTACCTATTTCTCTTCCAGCTTTCCCTGGAAAGAATTGTGCCCAGCTTGATGCTTTTGAGATGCAGAGATGACAGTGGCAGATGCAGCGGAGACTGGAAATACAGAGTGCAGCCGAGAGTTTCTGGTGCTTTGACGTGAGGCAAGGGGAAAGTGCAGCCCAGCAGAGGCTTTGACTTCTGGAGCCTTTTTCTTTGGCAGCAGCTGCTGCAAGTGGGCAAGGGAGCTGCGAGAGTGAAGAAGGGGACGGTCCGTCTATGTGAGAAGGAAGCTGCCGAGGCGCAGTGTGTTGTGCTCAGTTTCAAGGCTGCCTGGAGGAGGGGGGGACTTGAAGAACGCCTTCTTTCTGGACGCCTCTTCTGGCTGTGCTCCAGCTGCATGCACTCTGCAGCACTGAAGGTTAGGAACCTGCTGCTGGCCAGCTTGTGTCCAGGAGTGCAAGGGCTGCGCCTTCCTTCCTGAAGCAGCCAGAGCATTCTCAGCTGCAGCTGCTTGTGAAGCAGCTCTTGGCTGGACATTTGAAATTGGCTCCCCTGAGTACATGAGCCCGGTGCCCAGCTGCTTGGTTCTTCGCCTTCTGTGCTCTGGACAGAACTGAAGCCCAGCCATGGCTTGGAGCTTTGCCGCTCTTCAGCGTGAGCACTGCACGCAGCCACGGTGTGCTGTGCAGGGATTTTCCTTCAGCTCGACGGACAAGCATTTTCTTGCTCTTTCAGCGAGTCCAAACTGGGCATGTAGCTCTCGCTCAGCGAAATGCGTCAGGCGAGAAACACTTGCTGGAGTAGCTTTTCGCTGGGCAAGACTTTCAACACAGCACCACAATTCGGGCAAGGAGCAGCAGAAAGGAAGACCATCTTTTGGTCCTGGCACCTTCTTCTGGGCGACACGCCTATCCGCCTCTTCGCTCCCTGCAAGGCTGTAAGCTTGGCGGTGGTGCTTGCAAGTGAGAAGGCAGGTGTAGAGAGCACCGCGATCTGCCGGCGCTGTGCAGGCTGGAAAGGAAAGAGGGCTACCACTAGGATGTGCTGCAAATACAGGTTTCCACGCGTCGAGGGTAAGCTCCGCGTAAGCTCGTTGACCTAAAACTGTTCTCTGTGCGAGACTTAGCTGAGAAGCTTTCCGTTCAGATTCAGGCTGCAAGGCAGACCGAATGTGCTGCTACCTAGCGCTGAGAGAGAAAGTGCAGAGGCCAGGCGTGTTTGGGCAGAGGCATCAGCCTGGAGCATTTCTCTGCCGGCACCGTGCTCTCTGGGCGAGAAGTAGACACCGCTTCCACTCCGGCACAATGAAGGAGCAGAGCACGGAGCTGGTATGCGCATCGCCCAGGCTGCCTCTCGCTTGTGTGCGGATTCACGTTAGCACTTGAAAACAGAAAGTTCAAGCTGCGGCTACTTGTGCTGCTACCTATTTCTCTTCCAGCTTTCCCTGGAAAGAATTGTGCCCAGCTTGATGCTTTTGAGATGCAGAGATGACAGTGGCAGATGCAGCGGAGACTGGAAATACAGAGTGCAGCGGAGAGTTTCTGGTGCTTTGACGTGAGGCAAGGGGAAAGTGCAGCCCAGCAGAGGCTTTGACTTCTGGAGCCTTTTTCTTTGGCAGCAGCTGCTGCAAGTGGGCAAGGGAGCTGCGAGAGTGAAGAAGGGGACGGTCCGTCTATGTGAGAAGGAAGCTGCCGAGGCGCAGTGTGTTGTGCTCAGTTTCAAGGCTGCCTGGAGGAGGGGGGGACTTGAAGAACGCCTTCTTTCTGGACGCCTCCTTCTGGCTGTGCTCCAGCTGCATGCACTCTGCAGCACTGAAGGTTTAGGAACCTGCTGCTGGCCAGCTTGTGTCCAGGAGTGCAAGGGCTGCGCCTTCCTTCCTGAAGCAGCCAGAGCATTCTCAGCTGCAGCTGCTTGTGAAGCAGCTCTTGGCTGGACATTTGAAATTGGCTCCCCTGAGTACATGAGCCCGGTGCCCAGCTGCTTGGTTCTTCGCCTTCTGTGCTCTGGACAGAAGTGAAGCCCAGCCATGGCTTGGAGCTTTGCCGCTCTTCAGCGTGAGCACTGCACGCAGCCACGGTGTGCTGTGCAGGGATTTTCCTTCAGCTCGACGGACAAGCATTTTCTTGCTCTTTCAGCGAGTCCAAACTGGGCATGTAGCTCTCGCTCAGCGAAATGCGTCAGGCGAGAAACACTTGCTGGAGTAGCTTTTCGCTGGGCAAGACTTTCAACACAGCACCACAATTCGGGCAAGGAGCAGCAGAAAGGAAGACCATCTTTTGGTCCTGGCACCTTCTTCTGGGCGACACGCCTATCCGCCTCTTCTCTCCCTGCAAGGCTGTAAGCTTGGCGGTGGTGCTTGCAAGTGAGAAGGCAGGTGCAGAGAGCACGGCGATCTGCCGGCGCTGTGCAGGCTGGAAAGGAAAGAGGGCTACCACTAGGATGTGCTGCAAATACAGGTTTCCACGCGTCGAGGGTAAGCTCCGCGTAAGCTCGTTGACCTAAAACTGTTCTCTGTGCGAGACTTAGCTGAGAAGCTTTCCGTTCAGATTCAGGCTGCAAGGCAGACCGAATGTGCTGCTACCTAGCGCTGAGAGAGAAAGTGCAGAGGCCAGGCGTGTTTGGGCAGAGGCAGCAGCCTGGAGCATTTCTCTGCCGGCACCGTGCTCTCTGGGCGAGAAGTAGACACCGCTTCCACTCCGGCACAATGAAGGAGCAGAGCACGGAGCTGGTATGCGCATCGCCCAGGCTGCCTCTCGCTTGTGTGCGGATTCACGTTAGCACTTGAAAACAGAAAGTTCAAGCTGCGGCTACTTGTGCTGCTACCTATTTCTCTTCCAGCTTTCCTGGAAAGAATTGTGCCCAGCTTGATGCTTTTGAGATGCAGCGATGACAGTGGCAGATGCAGCGGAGACTGGAAATACAGAGTGCAGCCGAGAGTTTCTGGTGCTTTGACGTGAGGCAAGGGGAAAGTGCAGCCCAGCAGAGGCTTTGACTTCTGGAGCCTTTTTCTTTGGCAGCAGCTGCTGCAAGTGGGCAAGGGAGCTGCGAGAGTGAAGAAGGGGACGGTCCGTCTATGTGAGAAGGAAGCTGCCGAGGCGCAGTGTGTTGTGCTCAGTTTCAAGGCTGCCTGGAGGAGGGGGGGACTTGAAGAACGCCTTCTTTCTGGACGCCTCCTTCTGGCTGTGCTCCAGCTGCATGCACTCTGCAGCACTGAAGGTTTAGGAACCTGCTGCTGGCCAGCTTGTGTCCAGGAGTGCAAGGGCTGCGCCTTCCTTCCTGAAGCAGCCAGAGCATTCTCAGCTGCAGCTGCTTGTGAAGCAGCTCTTGGCTGGACATTTGAAATTGGCTCCCCTGAGTACATGAGCCCGGTGCCCAGCTGCTTGGTTCTTCGCCTTCTGTGCTCTGGACAGAAGTGAAGCCCAGCCATGGCTTGGAGCTTTGCCGCTCTTCAGCGTGAGCACTGCACGCAGCCACGGTGTGCTGTGCAGGGATTTTCCTTCAGCTCGACGGACAAGCATTTTCTTGCTCTTTCAGCGAGTCCAAACTGGGCATGTAGCTCTCGCTCAGCGAAATGCGTCAGGCGAGAAACACTTGCTGGAGTAGCTTTTCGCTGGGCAAGACTTTCAACACAGCACCACAATTCGGGCAAGGAGCAGCAGAAAGGAAGACCATCTTTTGGTCCTGGCACCTTCTTCTGGGCGACACGCCTATCCGCCTCTTCTCTCCCTGCAAGGCTGTAAGCTTGGCGGTGGTGCTTGCAAGTGAGAAGGCAGGTGTAGAGAGCACCGCGATCTGCCGGCGCTGTGCAGGCTGGAAAGGAAAGAGGGCTACCACTAGGATGTGCTGCAAATACAGGTTTCCACGCGTCGAGGGTAAGCTCCGCGTAAGCTCGTTGACCTAAAACTGTTCTCTGTGCGAGACTTAGCTGAGAAGCTTTCCGTTCAGATTCAGGCTGCAAGGCAGACCGAATGTGCTGCTACCTAGCGCTGAGAGAGAAAGTGCAGAGGCCAGGCGTGTTTGGGCAGAGGCAGCAGCCTGGAGCATTTCTCTGCCGGCACCGTGCTCTCTGGGCGAGAAGTAGACACCGCTTCCACTCCGGCACAATGAAGGAGCAGAGCACGGAGCTGGTATGCGCATCGCCCAGGCTGCCTCTCGCTTGTGTGCGGATTCACGTTAGCACTTGAAAACAGAAAGTTCAAGCTGCGGCTACTTGTGCTGCTACCTATTTCTCTTCCAGCTTTCCCTGGAAAGAATTGTGCCCAGCTTGATGCTTTTGAGATGCAGAGATGACAGTGGCAGATGCAGCGGAGACTGGAAATACAGAGTGCAGCCGAGAGTTTCTGGTGCTTTGACGTGAGGCAAGGGGAAAGTGCAGCCCAGCAGAGGCTTTGACTTCTGGAGCCTTTTTCTTTGACAGCAGCTGCTGCAAGTGGGCAAGGGAGCTGCGAGAGTGAAGAAGGGGACGGTCCGTCTATGTGAGAAGGAAGCTGCCGAGGCGCAGTGTGTTGTGCTCAGTTTCAAGGCTGCCTGGAGGAGGGGGGGACTTGAAGAACGCCTTCTTTCTGGACGCCTCCTTCTGGCTGTGCTCCAGCTGCATGCACTCTGCAGCACTGAAGGTTTAGGAACCTGCTGCTGGCCAGCTTGTGTCCAGGAGTGCAAGGGCTGCGCCTTCCTTCCTGAAGCAGCCAGAGCATTCTCAGCTGCAGCTGCTTGTGAAGCAGCTCTTGGCTGGACATTTGAAATTGGCTCCCCTGAGTACATGAGCCCGGTGCCCAGCTGCTTGGTTCTTCGCCTTCTGTGCTCTGGACAGAACTGAAGCCCAGCCATGGCTTGGAGCTTTGCCGCTCTTCAGCGTGAGCACTGCACGCAGCCACGGTGTGCTGTGCAGGGATTTTCCTTCAGCTCGACGGACAAGCATTTTCTTGCTCTTTCAGCGAGTCCAAACTGGGCATGTAGCTCTCGCTCAGCGAAATGCGTCAGGCGAGAAACACTTGCTGGAGTAGCTTTTCGCTGGGCAAGACTTTCAACACAGCACCACAATTCGGGCAAGGAGCAGCAGAAAGGAAGACCATCTTTTGGTCCTGGCACCTTCTTCTGGGCGACACGCCTATCCGCCTCTTCGCTCCCTGCAAGGCTGTAAGCTTGGCGGTGGTGCTTGCAAGTGAGAAGGCAGGTGTAGAGAGCACCGCGATCTGCCGGCGCTGTGCAGGCTGGAAAGGAAAGAGGGCTACCACTAGGATGTGCTGCAAATACAGGTTTCCACGCGTCGAGGGTAAGCTCCGCGTAAGCTCGTTGACCTAAAACTGTTCTCTGTGCGAGACTTAGCTGAGAAGCTTTCCGTTCAGATTCAGGCTACAAGGCAGACCGAATGTGCTGCTACCTAGCGCTGAGAGAGAAAGTGCAGAGGCCAGGCGTGTTTGGGCAGAGGCAGCAGCCTGGAGCATTTCTCTGCTGGCACCGTGCTCTCTGGGCGAGAAGTAGACACCGCTTCCACTCCGGCACAATGAAGGAGCAGAGCACGGAGCTGGTATGCGCATCGCCCAGGCTGCCTCTCGCTTGTGTGCGGATTCACGTTAGCACTTGAAAACAGAAAGTTCAAGCTGCGGCTACTTGTGCTGCTACCTATTTCTCTTCCAGCTTTCCCTGGAAAGAATTGTGCCCAGCTTGATGCTTTTGAGATGCAGCGATGACAGTGGCAGATGCAGCGGAGACTGGAAATACAGAGTGCAGCGGAGAGTTTCTGGTGCTTTGACGTGAGGCAAGGGGAAAGTGCAGCCCAGCAGAGGCTTTGACTTCTGGAGCCTTTTTCTTTGGCAGCAGCTGCTGCAAGTGGGCAAGGGAGCTGCGAGAGTGAAGAAGGGGACGGTCCGTCTATGTGAGAAGGAAGCTGCCGAGGCGCAGTGTGTTGTGCTCAGTTTCAAGGCTGCCTGGAGGAGGGGGGGACTTGAAGAACGCCTTCTTTCTGGACGCCTCCTTCTGGCTGTGCTCCAGCTGCATGCACTCTGCAGCACTGAAGGTTTAGGAACCTGCTGCTGGCCAGCTTGTGTCCAGGAGTGCAAGGGCTGCGCCTTCCTTCCTGAAGCAGCCAGAGCATTCTCAGCTGCAGCTGCTTGTGAAGCAGCTCTTGGCTGGACATTTGAAATTGGCTCCCCTGAGTACATGAGCCCGCTGCCCAGCTGCTTGGTTCTTCGCCTTCTGTGCTCTGGACAGAACTGAAGCCCAGCCATGGCTTGGAGCTTTGCCGCTCTTCAGCGTGAGCACTGCACGCAGCCACGGTGTGCTGTGCAGGGATTTTCCTTCAGCTCGACGGACAAGCATTTTCTTGCTCTTTCAGCGAGTCCAAACTGGGCATGTAGCTCTCGCTCAGCGAAATGCGTCAGGCGAGAAACACTTGCTGGAGTAGCTTTTCGCTGGGCAAGACTTTCAACACAGCACCACAATTCGGGCAAGGAGCAGCAGAAAGGAAGACCATCTTTTGGTCCTGGCACCTTCTTCTGGGCGACACGCCTATCCGCCTCTTCTCTCCCTGCAAGGCTGTAAGCTTGGCGGTGGTGCTTGCAAGTGAGAAGGCAGGTGCAGAGAGCACCGCGATCTGCCGGCGCTGTGCAGGCTGGAAAGGAAAGAGGGCTACCACTAGGATGTGCTGCAAATACAGGTTTCCACGCGTCGAGGGTAAGCTCCGCGTAAGCTCGTTGACCTAAAACTGTTCTCTGTGCGAGACTTAGCTGAGAAGCTTTCCGTTCAGATTCAGGCTGCAAGGCAGACCGAATGTGCTGCTACCTAGCGCTGAGAGAGAAAGTGCAGAGGCCAGGCGTGTTTGGGCAGAGGCAGCAGCCTGGAGCATTTCTCTGCCGGCACCGTGCTCTCTGGGCGAGAAGTAGACACCGCTTCCACTCCGGCACAATGAAGGAGCAGAGCACGGAGCTGGTATGCGCATCGCCCAGGCTGCCTCTCGCTTGTGTGCGGATTCACGTTAGCACTTGAAAACAGAAAGTTCAAGCTGCGGCTACTTGTGCTGCTACCTATTTCTCTTCCAGCTTTCCCTGGAAAGAATTGTGCCCAGCTTGATGCTTTTGAGATGCAGAGATGACAGTGGCAGATGCAGCGGAGACTGGAAATACAGAGTGCAGCCGAGAGTTTCTGGTGCTTTGACGTGAGGCAAGGGGAAAGTGCAGCCCAGCAGAGGCTTTGACTTCTGGAGCCTTTTTCTTTGGCAGCAGCTGCTGCAAGTGGGCAAGGGAGCTGCGAGAGTGAAGAAGGGGACGGTCCGTCTATGTGAGAAGGAAGCTGCCGAGGCGCAGTGTGTTGTGCTCAGTTTCAAGGCTGCCTGGAGGAGGGGGGGACTTGAAGAACGCCTTCTTTCTGGACGCCTCCTTCTGGCTGTGCTCCAGCTGCATGCACTCTGCAGCACTGAAGGTTTAGGAACCTGCTGCTGGCCAGCTTGTGTCCAGGAGTGCAAGGGCTGCGCCTTCCTTCCTGAAGCAGCCAGAGCATTCTCAGCTGCAGCTGCTTGTGAAGCAGCTCTTGGCTGGACATTTGAAATTGGCTCCCCTGAGTACATGAGCCCGCTGCCCAGCTGCTTGGTTCTTCGCCTTCTGTGCTCTGGACAGAAGTGAAGCCCAGCCATGGCTTGGAGCTTTGCCGCTCTTCAGCGTGAGCACTGCACGCAGCCACGGTGTGCTGTGCAGGGATTTTCCTTCAGCTCGACGGACAAGCATTTTCTTGCTCTTTCAGCGAGTCCAAACTGGGCATGTAGCTCTCGCTCAGCGAAATGCGTCAGGCGAGAAACACTTGCTGGAGTAGCTTTTCGCTGGGCAAGACTTTCAACACAGCACCACAATTCGGGCAAGGAGCAGCAGAAAGGAAGACCATCTTTTGGTCCTGGCACCTTCTTCTGGGCGACACGCCTATCCGCCTCTTCTCTCCCTGCAAGGCTGTAAGCTTGGCGGTGGTGCTTGCAAGTGAGAAGGCAGGTGCAGAGAGCACCGCGATCTGCCGGCGCTGTGCAGGCTGGAAAGGAAAGAGGGCTACCACTAGGATGTGCTGCAAATACAGGTTTCCACGCGTCGAGGGTAAGCTCCGCGTAAGCTCGTTGACCTCAAACTGTTCTCTGTGCGAGACTTAGCTGAGAAGCTTTCCGTTCAGATTCAGGCTGCAAGGCAGACCGAATGTGCTGCTACCTAGCGCTGAGAGAGAAAGTGCAGAGGCCAGGCGTGTTTGGGCAGAGGCATCAGCCTGGAGCATTTCTCTGCCGGCACCGTGCTCTCTGGGCGAGAAGTAGACACCGGTTCCACTCCGGCACAATGAAGGAGCAGAGCACGGAGCTGGTATGCGCATCGCCCAGGCTGCCTCTCGCTTGTGTGCGGATTCACGTTAGCACTTGAAAACAGAAAGTTCAAGCTGCGGCTACTTGTGCTGCTACCTATTTCTCTTCCAGCTTTCCCTGGAAAGAATTGTGCCCAGCTTGATGCTTTTGAGATGCAGAGATGACAGTGGCAGATGCAGCGGAGACTGGAAATACAGAGTGCAGCCGAGAGTTTCTGGTGCTTTGACGTGAGGCAAGGGGAAAGTGCAGCCCAGCAGAGGCTTTGACTTCTGGAGCCTTTTTCTTTGGCAGCAGCTGCTGCAAGTGGGCAAGGGAGCTGCGAGAGTGAAGAAGGGGACGGTCCGTCTATGTGAGAAGGAAGCTGCCGAGGCGCAGTGTGTTGTGCTCAGTTTCAAGGCTGCCTGGAGGAGGGGGGGACTTGAAGAACGCCTTCTTTCTGGACGCCTCCTTCTGGCTGTGCTCCAGCTGCATGCACTCTGCAGCACTGAAGGTTTAGGAACCTGCTGCTGGCCAGCTTGTGTCCAGGAGTGCAAGGGCTGCGCCTTCCTTCCTGAAGCAGCCAGAGCATTCTCAGCTGCAGCTGCTTGTGAAGCAGCTCTTGGCTGGACATTTGAAATTGGCTCCCCTGAGTACATGAGCCCGGTGCCCAGCTGCTTGGTTCTTCGCCTTCTGTGCTCTGGACAGAACTGAAGCCCAGCCATGGCTTGGAGCTTTGCCGCTCTTCAGCGTGAGCACTGCACGCAGCCACGGTGTGCTGTGCAGGGATTTTCCTTCAGCTCGACGGACAAGCATTTTCTTGCTCTTTCAGCGAGTCCAAACTGGGCATGTAGCTCTCGCTCAGCGAAATGCGTCAGGCGAGAAACACTTGCTGGAGTAGCTTTTCGCTGGGCAAGACTTTCAACACAGCACCACAATTCGGGCAAGGAGCAGCAGAAAGGAAGACCATCTTTTGGTCCTGGCACCTTCTTCTGGGCGACACGCCTATCCGCCTCTTCGCTCCCTGCAAGGCTGTAAGCTTGGCGGTGGTGCTTGCAAGTGAGAAGGCAGGTGTAGAGAGCACCGCGATCTGCCGGCGCTGTGCAGGCTGGAAAGGAAAGAGGGCTACCACTAGGATGTGCTGCAAATACAGGTTTCCACGCGTCGAGGGTAAGCTCCGCGTAAGCTCGTTGACCTAAAACTGTTCTCTGTGCGAGACTTAGCTGAGAAGCTTTCCGTTCAGATTCAGGCTGCAAGGCAGACCGAATGTGCTGCTACCTAGCGCTGAGAGAGAAAGTGCAGAGGCCAGGCGTGTTTGGGCAGAGGCATCAGCCTGGAGCATTTCTCTGCCGGCACCGTGCTCTCTGGGCGAGAAGTAGACACCGCTTCCACTCCGGCACAATGAAGGAGCAGAGCACGGAGCTGGTATGCGCATCGCCCAGGCTGCCTCTCGCTTGTGTGCGGATTCACGTTAGCACTTGAAAACAGAAAGTTCAAGCTGCGGCTACTTGTGCTGCTACCTATTTCTCTTCCAGCTTTCCCTGGAAAGAATTGTGCCCAGCTTGATGCTTTTGAGATGCAGAGATGACAGTGGCAGATGCAGCGGAGACTGGAAATACAGAGTGCAGCGGAGAGTTTCTGGTGCTTTGACGTGAGGCAAGGGGAAAGTGCAGCCCAGCAGAGGCTTTGACTTCTGGAGCCTTTTTCTTTGGCAGCAGCTGCTGCAAGTGGGCAAGGGAGCTGCGAGAGTGAAGAAGGGGACGGTCCGTCTATGTGAGAAGGAAGCTGCCGAGGCGCAGTGTGTTGTGCTCAGTTTCAAGGCTGCCTGGAGGAGGGGGGGACTTGAAGAACGCCTTCTTTCTGGACGCCTCCTTCTGGCTGTGCTCCAGCTGCATGCACTCTGCAGCACTGAAGGTTTAGGAACCTGCTGCTGGCCAGCTTGTGTCCAGGAGTGCAAGGGCTGCGCCTTCCTTCCTGAAGCAGCCAGAGCATTCTCAGCTGCAGCTGCTTGTGAAGCAGCTCTTGGCTGGACATTTGAAATTGGCTCCCCTGAGTACATGAGCCCGCTGCCCAGCTGCTTGGTTCTTCGCCTTCTGTGCTCTGGACAGAAGTGAAGCCCAGCCATGGCTTGGAGCTTTGCCGCTCTTCAGCGTGAGCACTGCACGCAGCCACGGTGTGCTGTGCAGGGATTTTCCTTCAGCTCGACGGACAAGCATTTTCTTGCTCTTTCAGCGAGTCCAAACTGGGCATGTAGCTCTCGCTCAGCGAAATGCGTCAGGCGAGAAACACTTGCTGGAGTAGCTTTTCGCTGGGCAAGACTTTCAACACAGCACCACAATTCGGGCAAGGAGCAGCAGAAAGGAAGACCATCTTTTGGTCCTGGCACCTTCTTCTGGGCGACACGCCTATCCGCCTCTTCTCTCCCTGCAAGGCTGTAAGCTTGGCGGTGGTGCTTGCAAGTGAGAAGGCAGGTGCAGAGAGCACGGCGATCTGCCGGCGCTGTGCAGGCTGGAAAGGAAAGAGGGCTACCACTAGGATGTGCTGCAAATACAGGTTTCCACGCGTCGAGGGTAAGCTCCGCGTAAGCTCGTTGACCTAAAACTGTTCTCTGTGCGAGACTTAGCTGAGAAGCTTTCCGTTCAGATTCAGGCTGCAAGGCAGACCGAATGTGCTGCTACCTAGCGCTGAGAGAGAAAGTGCAGAGGCCAGGCGTGTTTGGGCAGAGGCAGCAGCCTGGAGCATTTCTCTGCTGGCACCGTGCTCTCTGGGCGAGAAGTAGACACCGCTTCCACTCCGGCACAATGAAGGAGCAGAGCACGGAGCTGGTATGCGCATCGCCCAGGCTGCCTCTCGCTTGTGTGCGGATTCACGTTAGCACTTGAAAACAGAAAGTTCAAGCTGCGGCTACTTGTGCTGCTACCTATTTCTCTTCCAGCTTTCCCTGGAAAGAATTGTGCCCAGCTTGATGCTTTTGAGATGCAGCGATGACAGTGGCAGATGCAGCGGAGACTGGAAATACAGAGTGCAGCCGAGAGTTTCTGGTGCTTTGACGTGAGGCAAGGGGAAAGTGCAGCCCAGCAGAGGCTTTGACTTCTGGAGCCTTTTTCTTTGGCAGCAGCTGCTGCAAGTGGGCAAGGGAGCTGCGAGAGTGAAGAAGGGGACGGTCCGTCTATGTGAGAAGGAAGCTGCCGAGGCGCAGTGTGTTGTGCTCAGTTTCAAGGCTGCCTGGAGGAGGGGGGGACTTGAAGAACGCCTTCTTTCTGGACGCCTCCTTCTGGCTGTGCTCCAGCTGCATGCACTCTGCAGCACTGAAGGTTTAGGAACCTGCTGCTGGCCAGCTTGTGTCCAGGAGTGCAAGGGCTGCGCCTTCCTTCCTGAAGCAGCCAGAGCATTCTCAGCTGCAGCTGCTTGTGAAGCAGCTCTTGGCTGGACATTTGAAATTGGCTCCCCTGAGTACATGAGCCCGGTGCCCAGCTGCTTGGTTCTTCGCCTTCTGTGCTCTGGACAGAAGTGAAGCCCAGCCATGGCTTGGAGCTTTGCCGCTCTTCAGCGTGAGCACTGCACGCAGCCACGGTGTGCTGTGCAGGGATTTTCCTTCAGCTCGACGGACAAGCATTTTCTTGCTCTTTCAGCGAGTCCAAACTGGGCATGTAGCTCTCGCTCAGCGAAATGCGTCAGGCGAGAAACACTTGCTGGAGTAGCTTTTCGCTGGGCAAGACTTTCAACACAGCACCACAATTCGGGCAAGGAGCAGCAGAAAGGAAGACCATCTTTTGGTCCTGGCACCTTCTTCTGGGCGACACGCCTATCCGCCTCTTCTCTCCCTGCAAGGCTGTAAGCTTGGCGGTGGTGCTTGCAAGTGAGAAGGCAGGTGTAGAGAGCACCGCGATCTGCCGGCGCTGTGCAGGCTGGAAAGGAAAGAGGGCTACCACTAGGATGTGCTGCAAATACAGGTTTCCACGCGTCGAGGGTAAGCTCCGCGTAAGCTCGTTGACCTAAAACTGTTCTCTGTGCGAGACTTAGCTGAGAAGCTTTCCGTTCAGATTCAGGCTGCAAGGCAGACCGAATGTGCTGCTACCTAGCGCTGAGAGAGAAAGTGCAGAGGCCAGGCGTGTTTGGGCAGAGGCAGCAGCCTGGAGCATTTCTCTGCCGGCACCGTGCTCTCTGGGCGAGAAGTAGACACCGCTTCCACTCCGGCACAATGAAGGAGCAGAGCACGGAGCTGGTATGCGCATCGCCCAGGCTGCCTCTCGCTTGTGTGCGGATTCACGTTAGCACTTGAAAACAGAAAGTTCAAGCTGCGGCTACTTGTGCTGCTACCTATTTCTCTTCCAGCTTTCCCTGGAAAGAATTGTGCCCAGCTTGATGCTTTTGAGATGCAGAGATGACAGTGGCAGATGCAGCGGAGACTGGAAATACAGAGTGCAGCCGAGAGTTTCTGGTGCTTTGACGTGAGGCAAGGGGAAAGTGCAGCCCAGCAGAGGCTTTGACTTCTGGAGCCTTTTTCTTTGACAGCAGCTGCTGCAAGTGGGCAAGGGAGCTGCGAGAGTGAAGAAGGGGACGGTCCGTCTATGTGAGAAGGAAGCTGCCGAGGCGCAGTGTGTTGTGCTCAGTTTCAAGGCTGCCTGGAGGAGGGGGGGACTTGAAGAACGCCTTCTTTCTGGACGCCTCCTTCTGGCTGTGCTCCAGCTGCATGCACTCTGCAGCACTGAAGGTTTAGGAACCTGCTGCTGGCCAGCTTGTGTCCAGGAGTGCAAGGGCTGCGCCTTCCTTCCTGAAGCAGCCAGAGCATTCTCAGCTGCAGCTGCTTGTGAAGCAGCTCTTGGCTGGACATTTGAAATTGGCTCCCCTGAGTACATGAGCCCGGTGCCCAGCTGCTTGGTTCTTCGCCTTCTGTGCTCTGGACAGAACTGAAGCCCAGCCATGGCTTGGAGCTTTGCCGCTCTTCAGCGTGAGCACTGCACGCAGCCACGGTGTGCTGTGCAGGGATTTTCCTTCAGCTCGACGGACAAGCATTTTCTTGCTCTTTCAGCGAGTCCAAACTGGGCATGTAGCTCTCGCTCAGCGAAATGCGTCAGGCGAGAAACACTTGCTGGAGTAGCTTTTCGCTGGGCAAGACTTTCAACACAGCACCACAATTCGGGCAAGGAGCAGCAGAAAGGAAGACCATCTTTTGGTCCTGGCACCTTCTTCTGGGCGACACGCCTATCCGCCTCTTCGCTCCCTGCAAGGCTGTAAGCTTGGCGGTGGTGCTTGCAAGTGAGAAGGCAGGTGTAGAGAGCACCGCGATCTGCCGGCGCTGTGCAGGCTGGAAAGGAAAGAGGGCTACCACTAGGATGTGCTGCAAATACAGGTTTCCACGCGTCGAGGGTAAGCTCCGCGTAAGCTCGTTGACCTAAAACTGTTCTCTGTGCGAGACTTAGCTGAGAAGCTTTCCGTTCAGATTCAGGCTACAAGGCAGACCGAATGTGCTGCTACCTAGCGCTGAGAGAGAAAGTGCAGAGGCCAGGCGTGTTTGGGCAGAGGCAGCAGCCTGGAGCATTTCTCTGCTGGCACCGTGCTCTCTGGGCGAGAAGTAGACACCGCTTCCACTCCGGCACAATGAAGGAGCAGAGCACGGAGCTGGTATGCGCATCGCCCAGGCTGCCTCTCGCTTGTGTGCGGATTCACGTTAGCACTTGAAAACAGAAAGTTCAAGCTGCGGCTACTTGTGCTGCTACCTATTTCTCTTCCAGCTTTCCCTGGAAAGAATTGTGCCCAGCTTGATGCTTTTGAGATGCAGCGATGACAGTGGCAGATGCAGCGGAGACTGGAAATACAGAGTGCAGCGGAGAGTTTCTGGTGCTTTGACGTGAGGCAAGGGGAAAGTGCAGCCCAGCAGAGGCTTTGACTTCTGGAGCCTTTTTCTTTGGCAGCAGCTGCTGCAAGTGGGCAAGGGAGCTGCGAGAGTGAAGAAGGGGACGGTCCGTCTATGTGAGAAGGAAGCTGCCGAGGCGCAGTGTGTTGTGCTCAGTTTCAAGGCTGCCTGGAGGAGGGGGGGACTTGAAGAACGCCTTCTTTCTGGACGCCTCCTTCTGGCTGTGCTCCAGCTGCATGCACTCTGCAGCACTGAAGGTTTAGGAACCTGCTGCTGGCCAGCTTGTGTCCAGGAGTGCAAGGGCTGCGCCTTCCTTCCTGAAGCAGCCAGAGCATTCTCAGCTGCAGCTGCTTGTGAAGCAGCTCTTGGCTGGACATTTGAAATTGGCTCCCCTGAGTACATGAGCCCGGTGCCCAGCTGCTTGGTTCTTCGCCTTCTGTGCTCTGGACAGAACTGAAGCCCAGCCATGGCTTGGAGCTTTGCCGCTCTTCAGCGTGAGCACTGCACGCAGCCACGGTGTGCTGTGCAGGGATTTTCCTTCAGCTCGACGGACAAGCATTTTCTTGCTCTTTCAGCGAGTCCAAACTGGGCATGTAGCTCTCGCTCAGCGAAATGCGTCAGGCGAGAAACACTTGCTGGAGTAGCTTTTCGCTGGGCAAGACTTTCAACACAGCACCACAATTCGGGCAAGGAGCAGCAGAAAGGAAGACCATCTTTTGGTCCTGGCACCTTCTTCTGGGCGACACGCCTATCCGCCTCTTCTCTCCCTGCAAGGCTGTAAGCTTGGCGGTGGTGCTTGCAAGTGAGAAGGCAGGTGTAGAGAGCACCGCGATCTGCCGGCGCTGTGCAGGCTGGAAAGGAAAGAGGGCTACCACTAGGATGTGCTGCAAATACAGGTTTCCACGCGTCGAGGGTAAGCTCCGCGTAAGCTCGTTGACCTAAAACTGTTCTCTGTGCGAGACTTAGCTGAGAAGCTTTCCGTTCAGATTCAGGCTGCAAGGCAGACCGAATGTGCTGCTACCTAGCGCTGAGAGAGAAAGTGCAGAGGCCAGGCGTGTTTGGGCAGAGGCATCAGCCTGGAGCATTTCTCTGCTGGCACCGTGCTCTCTGGGCGAGAAGTAGACACCGGTTCCACTCCGGCACAATGAAGGAGCAGAGCACGGAGCTGGTATGCGCATCGCCCAGGCTGCCTCTCGCTTGTGTGCGGATTCACGTTAGCACTTGAAAACAGAAAGTTCAAGCTGCGGCTACTTGTGCTGCTACCTATTTCTCTTCCAGCTTTCCCTGGAAAGAATTGTGCCCAGCTTGATGCTTTTGAGATGCAGAGATGACAGTGGCAGATGCAGCGGAGACTGGAAATACAGAGTGCAGCCGAGAGTTTCTGGTGCTTTGACGTGAGGCAAGGGGAAAGTGCAGCCCAGCAGAGGCTTTGACTTCTGGAGCCTTTTTCTTTGGCAGCAGCTGCTGCAAGTGGGCAAGGGAGCTGCGAGAGTGAAGAAGGGGACGGTCCGTCTATGTGAGAAGGAAGCTGCCGAGGCGCAGTGTGTTGTGCTCAGTTTCAAGGCTGCCTGGAGGAGGGGGGGACTTGAAGAACGCCTTCTTTCTGGACGCCTCCTTCTGGCTGTGCTCCAGCTGCATGCACTCTGCAGCACTGAAGGTTTAGGAACCTGCTGCTGGCCAGCTTGTGTCCAGGAGTGCAAGGGCTGCGCCTTCCTTCCTGAAGCAGCCAGAGCATTCTCAGCTGCAGCTGCTTGTGAAGCAGCTCTTGGCTGGACATTTGAAATTGGCTCCCCTGAGTACATGAGCCCGGTGCCCAGCTGCTTGGTTCTTCGCCTTCTGTGCTCTGGACAGAAGTGAAGCCCAGCCATGGCTTGGAGCTTTGCCGCTCTTCAGCGTGAGCACTGCACGCAGCCACGGTGTGCTGTGCAGGGATTTTCCTTCAGCTCGACGGACAAGCATTTTCTTGCTCTTTCAGCGAGTCCAAACTGGGCATGTAGCTCTCGCTCAGCGAAATGCGTCAGGCGAGAAACACTTGCTGGAGTAGCTTTTCGCTGGGCAAGACTTTCAACACAGCACCACAATTCGGGCAAGGAGCAGCAGAAAGGAAGACCATCTTTTGGTCCTGGCACCTTCTTCTGGGCGACACGCCTATCCGCCTCTTCTCTCCCTGCAAGGCTGTAAGCTTGGCGGTGGTGCTTGCAAGTGAGAAGGCAGGTGCAGAGAGCACCGCGATCTGCCGGCGCTGTGCAGGCTGGAAAGGAAAGAGGGCTACCACTAGGATGTGCTGCAAATACAGGTTTCCACGCGTCGAGGGTAAGCTCTGCGTAAGCTCGTTGACCTAAAACTGTTCTCTGTGCGAGACTTAGCTGAGAAGCTTTCCGTTCAGATTCAGGCTGCAAGGCAGACCGAATGTGCTGCTACCTAGCGCTGAGAGAGAAAGTGCAGAGGCCAGGCGTGTTTGGGCAGAGGCAGCAGCCTGGAGCATTTCTCTGCCGGCACCGTGCTCTCTGGGCGAGAAGTAGACACCGCTTCCACTCCGGCACAATGAAGGAGCAGAGCACGGAGCTGGTATGCGCATCGCCCAGGCTGCCTCTCGCTTGTGTGCGGATTCACGTTAGCACTTGAAAACAGAAAGTTCAAGCTGCGGCTACTTGTGCTGCTACCTATTTCTCTTCCAGCTTTCCCTGGAAAGAATTGTGCCCAGCTTGATGCTTTTGAGATGCAGAGATGACAGTGGCAGATGCAGCGGAGACTGGAAATACAGAGTGCAGCCGAGAGTTTCTGGTGCTTTGACGTGAGGCAAGGGGAAAGTGCAGCCCAGCAGAGGCTTTGACTTCTGGAGCCTTTTTCTTTGGCAGCAGCTGCTGCAAGTGGGCAAGGGAGCTGCGAGAGTGAAGAAGGGGACGGTCCGTCTATGTGAGAAGGAAGCTGCCGAGGCGCAGTGTGTTGTGCTCAGTTTCAAGGCTGCCTGGAGGAGGGGGGGACTTGAAGAACGCCTTCTTTCTGGACGCCTCCTTCTGGCTGTGCTCCAGCTGCATGCACTCTGCAGCACTGAAGGTTTAGGAACCTGCTGCTGGCCAGCTTGTGTCCAGGAGTGCAAGGGCTGCGCCTTCCTTCCTGAAGCAGCCAGAGCATTCTCAGCTGCAGCTGCTTGTGAAGCAGCTCTTGGCTGGACATTTGAAATTGGCTCCCCTGAGTACATGAGCCCGCTGCCCAGCTGCTTGGTTCTTCGCCTTCTGTGCTCTGGACAGAAGTGAAGCCCAGCCATGGCTTGGAGCTTTGCCGCTCTTCAGCGTGAGCACTGCACGCAGCCACGGTGTGCTGTGCAGGGATTTTCCTTCAGCTCGACGGACAAGCATTTTCTTGCTCTTTCAGCGAGTCCAAACTGGGCATGTAGCTCTCGCTCAGCGAAATGCGTCAGGCGAGAAACACTTGCTGGAGTAGCTTTTCGCTGGGCAAGACTTTCAACACAGCACCACAATTCGGGCAAGGAGCAGCAGAAAGGAAGACCATCTTTTGGTCCTGGCACCTTCTTCTGGGCGACACGCCTATCCGCCTCTTCTCTCCCTGCAAGGCTGTAAGCTTGGCGGTGGTGCTTGCAAGTGAGAAGGCAGGTGCAGAGAGCACCGCGATCTGCCGGCGCTGTGCAGGCTGGAAAGGAAAGAGGGCTACCACTAGGATGTGCTGCAAATACAGGTTTCCACGCGTCGAGGGTAAGCTCCGCGTAAGCTCGTTGACCTCAAACTGTTCTCTGTGCGAGACTTAGCTGAGAAGCTTTCCGTTCAGATTCAGGCTGCAAGGCAGACCGAATGTGCTGCTACCTAGCGCTGAGAGAGAAAGTGCAGAGGCCAGGCGTGTTTGGGCAGAGGCATCAGCCTGGAGCATTTCTCTGCCGGCACCGTGCTCTCTGGGCGAGAAGTAGACACCGCTTCCACTCCGGCACAATGAAGGAGCAGAGCACGGAGCTGGTATGCGCATCGCCCAGGCTGCCTCTCGCTTGTGTGCGGATTCACGTTAGCACTTGAAAACAGAAAGTTCAAGCTGCGGCTACTTGTGCTGCTACCTATTTCTCTTCCAGCTTTCCCTGGAAAGAATTGTGCCCAGCTTGATGCTTTTGAGATGCAGAGATGACAGTGGCAGATGCAGCGGAGACTGGAAATACAGAGTGCAGCCGAGAGTTTCTGGTGCTTTGACGTGAGGCAAGGGGAAAGTGCAGCCCAGCAGAGGCTTTGACTTCTGGAGCCTTTTTCTTTGGCAGCAGCTGCTGCAAGTGGGCAAGGGAGCTGCGAGAGTGAAGAAGGGGACGGTCCGTCTATGTGAGAAGGAAGCTGCCGAGGCGCAGTGTGTTGTGCTCAGTTTCAAGGCTGCCTGGAGGAGGGGGGGACTTGAAGAACGCCTTCTTTCTGGACGCCTCCTTCTGGCTGTGCTCCAGCTGCATGCACTCTGCAGCACTGAAGGTTTAGGAACCTGCTGCTGGCCAGCTTGTGTCCAGGAGTGCAAGGGCTGCGCCTTCCTTCCTGAAGCAGCCAGAGCATTCTCAGCTGCAGCTGCTTGTGAAGCAGCTCTTGGCTGGACATTTGAAATTGGCTCCCCTGAGTACATGAGCCCGGTGCCCAGCTGCTTGGTTCTTCGCCTTCTGTGCTCTGGACAGAAGTGAAGCCCAGCCATGGCTTGGAGCTTTGCCGCTCTTCAGCGTGAGCACTGCACGCAGCCACGGTGTGCTGTGCAGGGATTTTCCTTCAGCTCGACGGACAAGCATTTTCTTGCTCTTTCAGCGAGTCCAAACTGGGCATGTAGCTCTCGCTCAGCGAAATGCGTCAGGCGAGAAACACTTGCTGGAGTAGCTTTTCGCTGGGCAAGACTTTCAACACAGCACCACAATTCGGGCAAGGAGCAGCAGAAAGGAAGACCATCTTTTGGTCCTGGCACCTTCTTCTGGGCGACACGCCTATCCGCCTCTTCGCTCCCTGCAAGGCTGTAAGCTTGGCGGTGGTGCTTGCAAGTGAGAAGGCAGGTGTAGAGAGCACCGCGATCTGCCGGCGCTGTGCAGGCTGGAAAGGAAAGAGGGCTACCACTAGGATGTGCTGCAAATACAGGTTTCCACGCGTCGAGGGTAAGCTCCGCGTAAGCTCGTTGACCTAAAACTGTTCTCTGTGCGAGACTTAGCTGAGAAGCTTTCCGTTCAGATTCAGGCTGCAAGGCAGACCGAATGTGCTGCTACCTAGCGCTGAGAGAGAAAGTGCAGAGGCCAGGCGTGTTTGGGCAGAGGCAGCAGCCTGGAGCATTTCTCTGCCGGCACCGTGCTCTCTGGGCGAGAAGTAGACACCGCTTCCACTCCGGCACAATGAAGGAGCAGAGCACGGAGCTGGTATGCGCATCGCCCAGGCTGCCTCTCGCTTATGTGCGGATTCACGTTAGCACTTGAAAACAGAAAGTTCAAGCTGCGGCTACTTGTGCTGCTACCTATTTCTCTTCCAGCTTTCCCTGGAAAGAATTGTGCCCAGCTTGATGCTTTTGAGATGCAGAGATGACAGTGGCAGATGCAGCGGAGACTGGAAATACAGAGTGCAGCCGAGAGTTTCTGGTGCTTTGACGTGAGGCAAGGGGAAAGTGCAGCCCAGCAGAGGCTTTGACTTCTGGAGCCTTTTTCTTTGGCAGCAGCTGCTGCAAGTGGGCAAGGGAGCTGCGAGAGTGAAGAAGGGGACGGTCCGTCTATGTGAGAAGGAAGCTGCCGAGGCGCAGTGTGTTGTGCTCAGTTTCAAGGCTGCCTGGAGGAGGGGGGGACTTGAAGAACGCCTTCTTTCTGGACGCCTCCTTCTGGCTGTGCTCCAGCTGCATGCACTCTGCAGCACTGAAGGTTTAGGAACCTGCTGCTGGCCAGCTTGTGTCCAGGAGTGCAAGGGCTGCGCCTTCCTTCCTGAAGCAGCCAGAGCATTCTCAGCTGCAGCTGCTTGTGAAGCAGCTCTTGGCTGGACATTTGAAATTGGCTCCCCTGAGTACATGAGCCCGGTGCCCAGCTGCTTGGTTCTTCGCCTTCTGTGCTCTGGACAGAAGTGAAGCCCAGCCATGGCTTGGAGCTTTGCCGCTCTTCAGCGTGAGCACTGCACGCAGCCACGGTGTGCTGTGCAGGGATTTTCCTTCAGCTCGACGGACAAGCATTTTCTTGCTCTTTCAGCGAGTCCAAACTGGGCATGTAGCTCTCGCTCAGCGAAATGCGTCAGGCGAGAAACACTTGCTGGAGTAGCTTTTCGCTGGGCAAGACTTTCAACACAGCACCACAATTCGGGCAAGGAGCAGCAGAAAGGAAGACCATCTTTTGGTCCTGGCACCTTCTTCTGGGCGACACGCCTATCCGCCTCTTCTCTCCCTGCAAGGCTGTAAGCTTGGCGGTGGTGCTTGCAAGTGAGAAGGCAGGTGCAGAGAGCACCGCGATCTGCCGGCGCTGTGCAGGCTGGAAAGGAAAGAGGGCTACCACTAGGATGTGCTGCAAATACAGGTTTCCACGCGTCGAGGGTAAGCTCCGCGTAAGCTCGTTGACCTAAAACTGTTCTCTGTGCGAGACTTAGCTGAGAAGCTTTCCGTTCAGATTCAGGCTGCAAGGCAGACCGAATGTGCTGCTACCTAGCGCTGAGAGAGAAAGTGCAGAGGCCAGGCGTGTTTGGGCAGAGGCATCAGCCTGGAGCATTTCTCTGCCGGCACCGTGCTCTCTGGGCGAGAAGTAGACACCGCTTCCACTCCGGCACAATGAAGGAGCAGAGCACGGAGCTGGTATGCGCATCGCCCAGGCTGCCTCTCGCTTGTGTGCGGATTCACGTTAGCACTTGAAAACAGAAAGTTCAAGCTGCGGCTACTTGTGCTGCTACCTATTTCTCTTCCAGCTTTCCCTGGAAAGAATTGTGCCCAGCTTGATGCTTTTGAGATGCAGAGATGACAGTGGCAGATGCAGCGGAGACTGGAAATACAGAGTGCAGCCGAGAGTTTCTGGTGCTTTGACGTGAGGCAAGGGGAAAGTGCAGCCCAGCAGAGGCTTTGACTTCTGGAGCCTTTTTCTTTGACAGCAGCTGCTGCAAGTGGGCAAGGGAGCTGCGAGAGTGAAGAAGGGGACGGTCCGTCTATGTGAGAAGGAAGCTGCCGAGGCGCAGTGTGTTGTGCTCAGTTTCAAGGCTGCCTGGAGGAGGGGGGGACTTGAAGAACGCCTTCTTTCTGGACGCCTCCTTCTGGCTGTGCTCCAGCTGCATGCACTCTGCAGCACTGAAGGTTTAGGAACCTGCTGCTGGCCAGCTTGTGTCCAGGAGTGCAAGGGCTGCGCCTTCCTTCCTGAAGCAGCCAGAGCATTCTCAGCTGCAGCTGCTTGTGAAGCAGCTCTTGGCTGGACATTTGAAATTGGCTCCCCTGAGTACATGAGCCCGGTGCCCAGCTGCTTGGTTCTTCGCCTTCTGTGCTCTGGACAGAACTGAAGCCCAGCCATGGCTTGGAGCTTTGCCGCTCTTCAGCGTGAGCACTGCACGCAGCCACGGTGTGCTGTGCAGGGATTTTCCTTCAGCTCGACGGACAAGCATTTTCTTGCTCTTTCAGCGAGTCCAAACTGGGCATGTAGCTCTCGCTCAGCGAAATGCGTCAGGCGAGAAACACTTGCTGGAGTAGCTTTTCGCTGGGCAAGACTTTCAACACAGCACCACAATTCGGGCAAGGAGCAGCAGAAAGGAAGACCATCTTTTGGTCCTGGCACCTTCTTCTGGGCGACACGCCTATCCGCCTCTTCGCTCCCTGCAAGGCTGTAAGCTTGGCGGTGGTGCTTGCAAGTGAGAAGGCAGGTGTAGAGAGCACCGCGATCTGCCGGCGCTGTGCAGGCTGGAAAGGAAAGAGGGCTACCACTAGGATGTGCTGCAAATACAGGTTTCCACGCGTCGAGGGTAAGCTCCGCGTAAGCTCGTTGACCTAAAACTGTTCTCTGTGCGAGACTTAGCTGAGAAGCTTTCCGTTCAGATTCAGGCTACAAGGCAGACCGAATGTGCTGCTACCTAGCGCTGAGAGAGAAAGTGCAGAGGCCAGGCGTGTTTGGGCAGAGGCAGCAGCCTGGAGCATTTCTCTGCCGGCACCGTGCTCTCTGGGCGAGAAGTAGACACCGCTTCCACTCCGGCACAATGAAGGAGCAGAGCACGGAGCTGGTATGCGCATCGCCCAGGCTGCCTCTCGCTTGTGTGCGGATTCACGTTAGCACTTGAAAACAGAAAGTTCAAGCTGCGGCTACTTGTGCTGCTACCTATTTCTCTTCCAGCTTTCCCTGGAAAGAATTGTGCCCAGCTTGATGCTTTTGAGATGCAGCGATGACAGTGGCAGATGCAGCGGAGACTGGAAATACAGAGTGCAGCCGAGAGTTTCTGGTGCTTTGACGTGAGGCAAGGGGAAAGTGCAGCCCAGCAGAGGCTTTGACTTCTGGAGCCTTTTTCTTTGGCAGCAGCTGCTGCAAGTGGGCAAGGGAGCTGCGAGAGTGAAGAAGGGGACGGTCCGTCTATGTGAGAAGGAAGCTGCCGAGGCGCAGTGTGTTGTGCTCAGTTTCAAGGCTGCCTGGAGGAGGGGGGGACTTGAAGAACGCCTTCTTTCTGGACGCCTCCTTCTGGCTGTGCTCCAGCTGCATGCACTCTGCAGCACTGAAGGTTTAGGAACCTGCTGCTGGCCAGCTTGTGTCCAGGAGTGCAAGGGCTGCGCCTTCCTTCCTGAAGCAGCCAGAGCATTCTCAGCTGCAGCTGCTTGTGAAGCAGCTCTTGGCTGGACATTTGAAATTGGCTCCCCTGAGTACATGAGCCCGGTGCCCAGCTGCTTGGTTCTTCGCCTTCTGTGCTCTGGACAGAACTGAAGCCCAGCCATGGCTTGGAGCTTTGCCGCTCTTCAGCGTGAGCACTGCACGCAGCCACGGTGTGCTGTGCAGGGATTTTCCTTCAGCTCGACGGACAAGCATTTTCTTGCTCTTTCAGCGAGTCCAAACTGGGCATGTAGCCCTCGCTCAGCGAAATGCGTCAGGCGAGAAACACTTGCTGGAGTAGCTTTTCGCTGGGCAAGACTTTCAACACAGCACCACAATTCGGGCAAGGAGCAGCAGAAAGGAAGACCATCTTTTGGTCCTGGCACCTTCTTCTGGGCGACACGCCTATCCGCCTCTTCTCTCCCTGCAAGGCTGTAAGCTTGGCGGTGGTGCTTGCAAGTGAGAAGGCAGGTGCAGAGAGCACGGCGATCTGCCGGCGCTGTGCAGGCTGGAAAGGAAAGAGGGCTACCACTAGGATGTGCTGCAAATACAGGTTTCCACGCGACGAGGGTAAGCTCCGCGTAAGCTCGTTGACCTAAAACTGTTCTCTGTGCGAGACTTAGCTGAGAAGCTTTCCGTTCAGATTCAGGCTGCAAGGCAGACCGAATGTGCTGCTACCTAGCGCTGAGAGAGAAAGTGCAGAGGCCAGGCGTGTTTGGGCAGAGGCAGCAGCCTGGAGCATTTCTCTGCCGGCACCGTGCTCTCTGGGCGAGAAGTAGACACCGGTTCCACTCCGGCACAATGAAGGAGCAGAGCACGGAGCTGGTATGCGCATCGCCCAGGCTGCCTCTCGCTTGTGTGCGGATTCACGTTAGCACTTGAAAACAGAAAGTTCAAGCTGCGGCTACTTGTGCTGCTACCTATTTCTCTTCCAGCTTTCCCTGGAAAGAATTGTGCCCAGCTTGATGCTTTTGAGATGCAGAGATGACAGTGGCAGATGCAGCGGAGACTGGAAATACAGAGTGCAGCGGAGAGTTTCTGGTGCTTTGACGTGAGGCAAGGGGAAAGTGCAGCCCAGCAGAGGCTTTGACTTCTGGAGCCTTTTTCTTTGGCAGCAGCTGCTGCAAGTGGGCAAGGGAGCTGCGAGAGTGAAGAAGGGGACGGTCCGTCTATGTGAGAAGGAAGCTGCCGAGGCGCAGTGTGTTGTGCTCAGTTTCAAGGCTGCCTGGAGGAGGGGGGGACTTGAAGAACGCCTTCTTTCTGGACGCCTCCTTCTGGCTGTGCTCCAGCTGCATGCACTCTGCAGCACTGAAGGTTTAGGAACCTGCTGCTGGCCAGCTTGTGTCCAGGAGTGCAAGGGCTGCGCCTTCCTTCCTGAAGCAGCCAGAGCATTCTCAGCTGCAGCTGCTTGTGAAGCAGCTCTTGGCTGGACATTTGAAATTGGCTCCCCTGAGTACATGAGCCCGGTGCCCAGCTGCTTGGTTCTTCGCCTTCTGTGCTCTGGACAGAACTGAAGCCCAGCCATGGCTTGGAGCTTTGCCGCTCTTCAGCGTGAGCACTGCACGCAGCCACGGTGTGCTGTGCAGGGATTTTCCTTCAGCTCGACGGACAAGCATTTTCTTGCTCTTTCAGCGAGTCCAAACTGGGCATGTAGCTCTCGCTCAGCGAAATGCGTCAGGCGAGAAACACTTGCTGGAGTAGCTTTTCGCTGGGCAAGACTTTCAACACAGCACCACAATTCGGGCAAGGAGCAGCAGAAAGGAAGACCATCTTTTGGTCCTGGCACCTTCTTCTGGGCGACACGCCTATCCGCCTCTTCTCTCCCTGCAAGGCTGTAAGCTTGGCGGTGGTGCTTGCAAGTGAGAAGGCAGGTGCAGAGAGCACGGCGATCTGCCGGCGCTGTGCAGGCTGGAAAGGAAAGAGGGCTACCACTAGGATGTGCTGCAAATACAGGTTTCCACGCGACGAGGGTAAGCTCCGCGTAAGCTCGTTGACCTAAAACTGTTCTCTGTGCGAGACTTAGCTGAGAAGCTTTCCGTTCAGATTCAGGCTGCAAGGCAGACCGAATGTGCTGCTACCTAGCGCTGAGAGAGAAAGTGCAGAGGCCAGGCGTGTTTGGGCAGAGGCAGCAGCCTGGAGCATTTCTCTGCCGGCACCGTGCTCTCTGGGCGAGAAGTAGACACCGGTTCCACTCCGGCACAATGAAGGAGCAGAGCACGGAGCTGGTATGCGCATCGCCCAGGCTGCCTCTCGCTTGTGTGCGGATTCACGTTAGCACTTGAAAACAGAAAGTTCAAGCTGCGGCTACTTGTGCTGCTACCTATTTCTCTTCCAGCTTTCCCTGGAAAGAATTGTGCCCAGCTTGATGCTTTTGAGATGCAGAGATGACAGTGGCAGATGCAGCGGAGACTGGAAATACAGAGTGCAGCCGAGAGTTTCTGGTGCTTTGACGTGAGGCAAGGGGAAAGTGCAGCCCAGCAGAGGCTTTGACTTCTGGAGCCTTTTTCTTTGGCAGCAGCTGCTGCAAGTGGGCAAGGGAGCTGCGAGAGTGAAGAAGGGGACGGTCCGTCTATGTGAGAAGGAAGCTGCCGAGGCGCAGTGTGTTGTGCTCAGTTTCAAGGCTGCCTGGAGGAGGGGGGGACTTGAAGAACGCCTTCTTTCTGGACGCCTCCTTCTGGCTGTGCTCCAGCTGCATGCACTCTGCAGCACTGAAGGTTTAGGAACCTGCTGCTGGCCAGCTTGTGTCCAGGAGTGCAAGGGCTGCGCCTTCCTTCCTGAAGCAGCCAGAGCATTCTCAGCTGCAGCTGCTTGTGAAGCAGCTCTTGGCTGGACATTTGAAATTGGCTCCCCTGAGTACATGAGCCCGGTGCCCAGCTGCTTGGTTCTTCGCCTTCTGTGCTCTGGACAGAACTGAAGCCCAGCCATGGCTTGGAGCTTTGCCGCTCTTCAGCGTGAGCACTGCACGCAGCCACGGTGTGCTGTGCAGGGATTTTCCTTCAGCTCGACGGACAAGCATTTTCTTGCTCTTTCAGCGAGTCCAAACTGGGCATGTAGCTCTCGCTCAGCGAAATGCGTCAGGCGAGAAACACTTGCTGGAGTAGCTTTTCGCTGGGCAAGACTTTCAACACAGCACCACAATTCGGGCAAGGAGCAGCAGAAAGGAAGACCATCTTTTGGTCCTGGCACCTTCTTCTGGGCGACACGCCTATCCGCCTCTTCTCTCCCTGCAAGGCTGTAAGCTTGGCGGTGGTGCTTGCAAGTGAGAAGGCAGGTGCAGAGAGCACCGCGATCTGCCGGCGCTGTGCAGGCTGGAAAGGAAAGAGGGCTACCACTAGGATGTGCTGCAAATACAGGTTTCCACGCGTCGAGGGTAAGCTCCGCGTAAGCTCGTTGACCTAAAACTGTTCTCTGTGCGAGACTTAGCTGAGAAGCTTTCCGTTCAGATTCAGGCTGCAAGGCAGACCGAATGTGCTGCTACCTAGCGCTGAGAGAGAAAGTGCAGAGGCCAGGCGTGTTTGGGCAGAGGCATCAGCCTGGAGCATTTCTCTGCCGGCACCGTGCTCTCTGGGCGAGAAGTAGACACCGCTTCCACTCCGGCACAATGAAGGAGCAGAGCACGGAGCTGGTATGCGCATCGCCCAGGCTGCCTCTCGCTTGTGTGCGGATTCACGTTAGCACTTGAAAACAGAAAGTTCAAGCTGCGGCTACTTGTGCTGCTACCTATTTCTCTTCCAGCTTTCCCTGGAAAGAATTGTGCCCAGCTTGATGCTTTTGAGATGCAGAGATGACAGTGGCAGATGCAGCGGAGACTGGAAATACAGAGTGCAGCCGAGAGTTTCTGGTGCTTTGACGTGAGGCAAGGGGAAAGTGCAGCCCAGCAGAGGCTTTGACTTCTGGAGCCTTTTTCTTTGACAGCAGCTGCTGCAAGTGGGCAAGGGAGCTGCGAGAGTGAAGAAGGGGACGGTCCGTCTATGTGAGAAGGAAGCTGCCGAGGCGCAGTGTGTTGTGCTCAGTTTCAAGGCTGCCTGGAGGAGGGGGGGACTTGAAGAACGCCTTCTTTCTGGACGCCTCCTTCTGGCTGTGCTCCAGCTGCATGCACTCTGCAGCACTGAAGGTTTAGGAACCTGCTGCTGGCCAGCTTGTGTCCAGGAGTGCAAGGGCTGCGCCTTCCTTCCTGAAGCAGCCAGAGCATTCTCAGCTGCAGCTGCTTGTGAAGCAGCTCTTGGCTGGACATTTGAAATTGGCTCCCCTGAGTACATGAGCCCGGTGCCCAGCTGCTTGGTTCTTCGCCTTCTGTGCTCTGGACAGAAGTGAAGCCCAGCCATGGCTTGGAGCTTTGCCGCTCTTCAGCGTGAGCACTGCACGCAGCCACGGTGTGCTGTGCAGGGATTTTCCTTCAGCTCGACGGACAAGCATTTTCTTGCTCTTTCAGCGAGTCCAAACTGGGCATGTAGCTCTCGCTCAGCGAAATGCGTCAGGCGAGAAACACTTGCTGGAGTAGCTTTTCGCTGGGCAAGACTTTCAACACAGCACCACAATTCGGGCAAGGAGCAGCAGAAAGGAAGACCATCTTTTGGTCCTGGCACCTTCTTCTGGGCGACACGCCTATCCGCCTCTTCGCTCCCTGCAAGGCTGTAAGCTTGGCGGTGGTGCTTGCAAGTGAGAAGGCAGGTGTAGAGAGCACCGCGATCTGCCGGCGCTGTGCAGGCTGGAAAGGAAAGAGGGCTACCACTAGGATGTGCTGCAAATACAGGTTTCCACGCGTCGAGGGTAAGCTCCGCGTAAGCTCGTTGACCTAAAACTGTTCTCTGTGCGAGACTTAGCTGAGAAGCTTTCCGTTCAGATTCAGGCTACAAGGCAGACCGAATGTGCTGCTACCTAGCGCTGAGAGAGAAAGTGCAGAGGCCAGGCGTGTTTGGGCAGAGGCAGCAGCCTGGAGCATTTCTCTGCTGGCACCGTGCTCTCTGGGCGAGAAGTAGACACCGCTTCCACTCCGGCACAATGAAGGAGCAGAGCACGGAGCTGGTATGCGCATCGCCCAGGCTGCCTCTCGCTTGTGTGCGGATTCACGTTAGCACTTGAAAACAGAAAGTTCAAGCTGCGGCTACTTGTGCTGCTACCTATTTCTCTTCCAGCTTTCCCTGGAAAGAATTGTGCCCAGCTTGATGCTTTTGAGATGCAGCGATGACAGTGGCAGATGCAGCGGAGACTGGAAATACAGAGTGCAGCCGAGAGTTTCTGGTGCTTTGACGTGAGGCAAGGGGAAAGTGCAGCCCAGCAGAGGCTTTGACTTCTGGAGCCTTTTTCTTTGGCAGCAGCTGCTGCAAGTGGGCAAGGGAGCTGCGAGAGTGAAGAAGGGGACGGTCCGTCTATGTGAGAAGGAAGCTGCCGAGGCGCAGTGTGTTGTGCTCAGTTTCAAGGCTGCCTGGAGGAGGGGGGGACTTGAAGAACGCCTTCTTTCTGGACGCCTCCTTCTGGCTGTGCTCCAGCTGCATGCACTCTGCAGCACTGAAGGTTTAGGAACCTGCTGCTGGCCAGCTTGTGTCCAGGAGTGCAAGGGCTGCGCCTTCCTTCCTGAAGCAGCCAGAGCATTCTCAGCTGCAGCTGCTTGTGAAGCAGCTCTTGGCTGGACATTTGAAATTGGCTCCCCTGAGTACATGAGCCCGGTGCCCAGCTGCTTGGTTCTTCGCCTTCTGTGCTCTGGACAGAAGTGAAGCCCAGCCATGGCTTGGAGCTTTGCCGCTCTTCAGCGTGAGCACTGCACGCAGCCACGGTGTGCTGTGCAGGGATTTTCCTTCAGCTCGACGGACAAGCATTTTCTTGCTCTTTCAGCGAGTCCAAACTGGGCATGTAGCCCTCGCTCAGCGAAATGCGTCAGGCGAGAAACACTTGCTGGAGTAGCTTTTCGCTGGGCAAGACTTTCAACACAGCACCACAATTCGGGCAAGGAGCAGCAGAAAGGAAGACCATCTTTTGGTCCTGGCACCTTCTTCTGGGCGACACGCCTATCCGCCTCTTCTCTCCCTGCAAGGCTGTAAGCTTGGCGGTGGTGCTTGCAAGTGAGAAGGCAGGTGCAGAGAGCACGGCGATCTGCCGGCGCTGTGCAGGCTGGAAAGGAAAGAGGGCTACCACTAGGATGTGCTGCAAATACAGGTTTCCACGCGACGAGGGTAAGCTCCGCGTAAGCTCGTTGACCTAAAACTGTTCTCTGTGCGAGACTTAGCTGAGAAGCTTTCCGTTCAGATTCAGGCTGCAAGGCAGACCGAATGTGCTGCTACCTAGCGCTGAGAGAGAAAGTGCAGAGGCCAGGCGTGTTTGGGCAGAGGCAGCAGCCTGGAGCATTTCTCTGCCGGCACCGTGCTCTCTGGGCGAGAAGTAGACACCGCTTCCACTCCGGCACAATGAAGGAGCAGAGCACGGAGCTGGTATGCGCATCGCCCAGGCTGCCTCTCGCTTGTGTGCGGATTCACGTTAGCACTTGAAAACAGAAAGTTCAAGCTGCGGCTACTTGTGCTGCTACCTATTTCTCTTCCAGCTTTCCCTGGAAAGAATTGTGCCCAGCTTGATGCTTTTGAGATGCAGAGATGACAGTGGCAGATGCAGCGGAGACTGGAAATACAGAGTGCAGCCGAGAGTTTCTGGTGCTTTGACGTGAGGCAAGGGGAAAGTGCAGCCCAGCAGAGGCTTTGACTTCTGGAGCCTTTTTCTTTGGCAGCAGCTGCTGCAAGTGGGCAAGGGAGCTGCGAGAGTGAAGAAGGGGACGGTCCGTCTATGTGAGAAGGAAGCTGCCGAGGCGCAGTGTGTTGTGCTCAGTTTCAAGGCTGCCTGGAGGAGGGGGGGACTTGAAGAACGCCTTCTTTCTGGACGCCTCCTTCTGGCTGTGCTCCAGCTGCATGCACTCTGCAGCACTGAAGGTTTAGGAACCTGCTGCTGGCCAGCTTGTGTCCAGGAGTGCAAGGGCTGCGCCTTCCTTCCTGAAGCAGCCAGAGCATTCTCAGCTGCAGCTGCTTGTGAAGCAGCTCTTGGCTGGACATTTGAAATTGGCTCCCCTGAGTACATGAGCCCGGTGCCCAGCTGCTTGGTTCTTCGCCTTCTGTGCTCTGGACAGAAGTGAAGCCCAGCCATGGCTTGGAGCTTTGCCGCTCTTCAGCGTGAGCACTGCACGCAGCCACGGTGTGCTGTGCAGGGATTTTCCTTCAGCTCGACGGACAAGCATTTTCTTGCTCTTTCAGCGAGTCCAAACTGGGCATGTAGCTCTCGCTCAGCGAAATGCGTCAGGCGAGAAACACTTGCTGGAGTAGCTTTTCGCTGGGCAAGACTTTCAACACAGCACCACAATTCGGGCAAGGAGCAGCAGAAAGGAAGACCATCTTTTGGTCCTGGCACCTTCTTCTGGGCGACACGCCTATCCGCCTCTTCTCTCCCTGCAAGGCTGTAAGCTTGGCGGTGGTGCTTGCAAGTGAGAAGGCAGGTGCAGAGAGCACCGCGATCTGCCGGCGCTGTGCAGGCTGGAAAGGAAAGAGGGCTACCACTAGGATGTGCTGCAAATACAGGTTTCCACGCGTCGAGGGTAAGCTCCGCGTAAGCTCGTTGACCTAAAACTGTTCTCTGTGCGAGACTTAGCTGAGAAGCTTTCCGTTCAGATTCAGGCTGCAAGGCAGACCGAATGTGCTGCTACCTAGCGCTGAGAGAGAAAGTGCAGAGGCCAGGCGTGTTTGGGCAGAGGCATCAGCCTGGAGCATTTCTCTGCCGGCACCGTGCTCTCTGGGCGAGAAGTAGACACCGCTTCCACTCCGGCACAATGAAGGAGCAGAGCACGGAGCTGGTATGCGCATCGCCCAGGCTGCCTCTCGCTTGTGTGCGGATTCACGTTAGCACTTGAAAACAGAAAGTTCAAGCTGCGGCTACTTGTGCTGCTACCTATTTCTCTTCCAGCTTTCCCTGGAAAGAATTGTGCCCAGCTTGATGCTTTTGAGATGCAGAGATGACAGTGGCAGATGCAGCGGAGACTGGAAATACAGAGTGCAGCCGAGAGTTTCTGGTGCTTTGACGTGAGGCAAGGGGAAAGTGCAGCCCAGCAGAGGCTTTGACTTCTGGAGCCTTTTTCTTTGACAGCAGCTGCTGCAAGTGGGCAAGGGAGCTGCGAGAGTGAAGAAGGGGACGGTCCGTCTATGTGAGAAGGAAGCTGCCGAGGCGCAGTGTGTTGTGCTCAGTTTCAAGGCTGCCTGGAGGAGGGGGGGACTTGAAGAACGCCTTCTTTCTGGACGCCTCCTTCTGGCTGTGCTCCAGCTGCATGCACTCTGCAGCACTGAAGGTTTAGGAACCTGCTGCTGGCCAGCTTGTGTCCAGGAGTGCAAGGGCTGCGCCTTCCTTCCTGAAGCAGCCAGAGCATTCTCAGCTGCAGCTGCTTGTGAAGCAGCTCTTGGCTGGACATTTGAAATTGGCTCCCCTGAGTACATGAGCCCGGTGCCCAGCTGCTTGGTTCTTCGCCTTCTGTGCTCTGGACAGAACTGAAGCCCAGCCATGGCTTGGAGCTTTGCCGCTCTTCAGCGTGAGCACTGCACGCAGCCACGGTGTGCTGTGCAGGGATTTTCCTTCAGCTCGACGGACAAGCATTTTCTTGCTCTTTCAGCGAGTCCAAACTGGGCATGTAGCTCTCGCTCAGCGAAATGCGTCAGGCGAGAAACACTTGCTGGAGTAGCTTTTCGCTGGGCAAGACTTTCAACACAGCACCACAATTCGGGCAAGGAGCAGCAGAAAGGAAGACCATCTTTTGGTCCTGGCACCTTCTTCTGGGCGACACGCCTATCCGCCTCTTCGCTCCCTGCAAGGCTGTAAGCTTGGCGGTGGTGCTTGCAAGTGAGAAGGCAGGTGTAGAGAGCACCGCGATCTGCCGGCGCTGTGCAGGCTGGAAAGGAAAGAGGGCTACCACTAGGATGTGCTGCAAATACAGGTTTCCACGCGTCGAGGGTAAGCTCCGCGTAAGCTCGTTGACCTAAAACTGTTCTCTGTGCGAGACTTAGCTGAGAAGCTTTCCGTTCAGATTCAGGCTACAAGGCAGACCGAATGTGCTGCTACCTAGCGCTGAGAGAGAAAGTGCAGAGGCCAGGCGTGTTTGGGCAGAGGCAGCAGCCTGGAGCATTTCTCTGCTGGCACCGTGCTCTCTGGGCGAGAAGTAGACACCGCTTCCACTCCGGCACAATGAAGGAGCAGAGCACGGAGCTGGTATGCGCATCGCCCAGGCTGCCTCTCGCTTGTGTGCGGATTCACGTTAGCACTTGAAAACAGAAAGTTCAAGCTGCGGCTACTTGTGCTGCTACCTATTTCTCTTCCAGCTTTCCCTGGAAAGAATTGTGCCCAGCTTGATGCTTTTGAGATGCAGCGATGACAGTGGCAGATGCAGCGGAGACTGGAAATACAGAGTGCAGCCGAGAGTTTCTGGTGCTTTGACGTGAGGCAAGGGGAAAGTGCAGCCCAGCAGAGGCTTTGACTTCTGGAGCCTTTTTCTTTGGCAGCAGCTGCTGCAAGTGGGCAAGGGAGCTGCGAGAGTGAAGAAGGGGACGGTCCGTCTATGTGAGAAGGAAGCTGCCGAGGCGCAGTGTGTTGTGCTCAGTTTCAAGGCTGCCTGGAGGAGGGGGGGACTTGAAGAACGCCTTCTTTCTGGACGCCTCCTTCTGGCTGTGCTCCAGCTGCATGCACTCTGCAGCACTGAAGGTTTAGGAACCTGCTGCTGGCCAGCTTGTGTCCAGGAGTGCAAGGGCTGCGCCTTCCTTCCTGAAGCAGCCAGAGCATTCTCAGCTGCAGCTGCTTGTGAAGCAGCTCTTGGCTGGACATTTGAAATTGGCTCCCCTGAGTACATGAGCCCGGTGCCCAGCTGCTTGGTTCTTCGCCTTCTGTGCTCTGGACAGAACTGAAGCCCAGCCATGGCTTGGAGCTTTGCCGCTCTTCAGCGTGAGCACTGCACGCAGCCACGGTGTGCTGTGCAGGGATTTTCCTTCAGCTCGACGGACAAGCATTTTCTTGCTCTTTCAGCGAGTCCAAACTGGGCATGTAGCCCTCGCTCAGCGAAATGCGTCAGGCGAGAAACACTTGCTGGAGTAGCTTTTCGCTGGGCAAGACTTTCAACACAGCACCACAATTCGGGCAAGGAGCAGCAGAAAGGAAGACCATCTTTTGGTCCTGGCACCTTCTTCTGGGCGACACGCCTATCCGCCTCTTCTCTCCCTGCAAGGCTGTAAGCTTGGCGGTGGTGCTTGCAAGTGAGAAGGCAGGTGCAGAGAGCACGGCGATCTGCCGGCGCTGTGCAGGCTGGAAAGGAAAGAGGGCTACCACTAGGATGTGCTGCAAATACAGGTTTCCACGCGACGAGGGTAAGCTCCGCGTAAGCTCGTTGACCTAAAACTGTTCTCTGTGCGAGACTTAGCTGAGAAGCTTTCCGTTCAGATTCAGGCTGCAAGGCAGACCGAATGTGCTGCTACCTAGCGCTGAGAGAGAAAGTGCAGAGGCCAGGCGTGTTTGGGCAGAGGCAGCAGCCTGGAGCATTTCTCTGCCGGCACCGTGCTCTCTGGGCGAGAAGTAGACACCGCTTCCACTCCGGCACAATGAAGGAGCAGAGCACGGAGCTGGTATGCGCATCGCCCAGGCTGCCTCTCGCTTGTGTGCGGATTCACGTTAGCACTTGAAAACAGAAAGTTCAAGCTGCGGCTACTTGTGCTGCTACCTATTTCTCTTCCAGCTTTCCCTGGAAAGAATTGTGCCCAGCTTGATGCTTTTGAGATGCAGAGATGACAGTGGCAGATGCAGCGGAGACTGGAAATACAGAGTGCAGCCGAGAGTTTCTGGTGCTTTGACGTGAGGCAAGGGGAAAGTGCAGCCCAGCAGAGGCTTTGACTTCTGGAGCCTTTTTCTTTGGCAGCAGCTGCTGCAAGTGGGCAAGGGAGCTGCGAGAGTGAAGAAGGGGACGGTCCGTCTATGTGAGAAGGAAGCTGCCGAGGCGCAGTGTGTTGTGCTCAGTTTCAAGGCTGCCTGGAGGAGGGGGGGACTTGAAGAACGCCTTCTTTCTGGACGCCTCCTTCTGGCTGTGCTCCAGCTGCATGCACTCTGCAGCACTGAAGGTTTAGGAACCTGCTGCTGGCCAGCTTGTGTCCAGGAGTGCAAGGGCTGCGCCTTCCTTCCTGAAGCAGCCAGAGCATTCTCAGCTGCAGCTGCTTGTGAAGCAGCTCTTGGCTGGACATTTGAAATTGGCTCCCCTGAGTACATGAGCCCGCTGCCCAGCTGCTTGGTTCTTCGCCTTCTGTGCTCTGGACAGAACTGAAGCCCAGCCATGGCTTGGAGCTTTGCCGCTCTTCAGCGTGAGCACTGCACGCAGCCACGGTGTGCTGTGCAGGGATTTTCCTTCAGCTCGACGGACAAGCATTTTCTTGCTCTTTCAGCGAGTCCAAACTGGGCATGTAGCTCTCGCTCAGCGAAATGCGTCAGGCGAGAAACACTTGCTGGAGTAGCTTTTCGCTGGGCAAGACTTTCAACACAGCACCACAATTCGGGCAAGGAGCAGCAGAAAGGAAGACCATCTTTTGGTCCTGGCACCTTCTTCTGGGCGACACGCCTATCCGCCTCTTCGCTCCCTGCAAGGCTGTAAGCTTGGCGGTGGTGCTTGCAAGTGAGAAGGCAGGTGTAGAGAGCACCGCGATCTGCCGGCGCTGTGCAGGCTGGAAAGGAAAGAGGGCTACCACTAGGATGTGCTGCAAATACAGGTTTCCACGCGACGAGGGTAAGCTCCGCGTAAGCTCGTTGACCTAAAACTGTTCTCTGTGCGAGACTTAGCTGAGAAGCTTTCCGTTCAGATTCAGGCTGCAAGGCAGACCGAATGTGCTGCTACCTAGCGCTGAGAGAGAAAGTGCAGAGGCCAGGCGTGTTTGGGCAGAGGCAGCAGCCTGGAGCATTTCTCTGCCGGCACCGTGCTCTCTGGGCGAGAAGTAGACACCGCTTCCACTCCGGCACAATGAAGGAGCAGAGCACGGAGCTGGTATGCGCATCGCCCAGGCTGCCTCTCGCTTGTGTGCGGATTCACGTTAGCACTTGAAAACAGAAAGTTCAAGCTGCGGCTACTTGTGCTGCTACCTATTTCTCTTCCAGCTTTCCCTGGAAAGAATTGTGCCCAGCTTGATGCTTTTGAGATGCAGAGATGACAGTGGCAGATGCAGCGGAGACTGGAAATACAGAGTGCAGCCGAGAGTTTCTGGTGCTTTGACGTGAGGCAAGGGGAAAGTGCAGCCCAGCAGAGGCTTTGACTTCTGGAGCCTTTTTCTTTGGCAGCAGCTGCTGCAAGTGGGCAAGGGAGCTGCGAGAGTGAAGAAGGGGACGGTCCGTCTATGTGAGAAGGAAGCTGCCGAGGCGCAGTGTGTTGTGCTCAGTTTCAAGGCTGCCTGGAGGAGGGGGGGACTTGAAGAACGCCTTCTTTCTGGACGCCTCCTTCTGGCTGTGCTCCAGCTGCATGCACTCTGCAGCACTGAAGGTTTAGGAACCTGCTGCTGGCCAGCTTGTGTCCAGGAGTGCAAGGGCTGCGCCTTCCTTCCTGAAGCAGCCAGAGCATTCTCAGCTGCAGCTGCTTGTGAAGCAGCTCTTGGCTGGACATTTGAAATTGGCTCCCCTGAGTACATGAGCCCGCTGCCCAGCTGCTTGGTTCTTCGCCTTCTGTGCTCTGGACAGAAGTGAAGCCCAGCCATGGCTTGGAGCTTTGCCGCTCTTCAGCGTGAGCACTGCACGCAGCCACGGTGTGCTGTGCAGGGATTTTCCTTCAGCTCGACGGACAAGCATTTTCTTGCTCTTTCAGCGAGTCCAAACTGGGCATGTAGCTCTCGCTCAGCGAAATGCGTCAGGCGAGAAACACTTGCTGGAGTAGCTTTTCGCTGGGCAAGACTTTCAACACAGCACCACAATTCGGGCAAGGAGCAGCAGAAAGGAAGACCATCTTTTGGTCCTGGCACCTTCTTCTGGGCGACACGCCTATCCGCCTCTTCGCTCCCTGCAAGGCTGTAAGCTTGGCGGTGGTGCTTGCAAGTGAGAAGGCAGGTGTAGAGAGCACCGCGATCTGCCGGCGCTGTGCAGGCTGGAAAGGAAAGAGGGCTACCACTAGGATGTGCTGCAAATACAGGTTTCCACGCGTCGAGGGTAAGCTCCGCGTAAGCTCGTTGACCTAAAACTGTTCTCTGTGCGAGACTTAGCTGAGAAGCTTTCCGTTCAGATTCAGGCTGCAAGGCAGACCGAATGTGCTGCTACCTAGCGCTGAGAGAGAAAGTGCAGAGGCCAGGCGTGTTTGGGCAGAGGCATCAGCCTGGAGCATTTCTCTGCTGGCACCGTGCTCTCTGGGCGAGAAGTAGACACCGCTTCCACTCCGGCACAATGAAGGAGCAGAGCACGGAGCTGGTATGCGCATCGCCCAGGCTGCCTCTCGCTTGTGTGCGGATTCACGTTAGCACTTGAAAACAGAAAGTTCAAGCTGCGGCTACTTGTGCTGCTACCTATTTCTCTTCCAGCTTTCCTTGGAAAGAATTGTGCCCAGCTTGATGCTTTTGAGATGCAGAGATGACAGTGGCAGATGCAGCGGAGACTGGAAATACAGAGTGCAGCCGAGAGTTTCTGGTGCTTTGACGTGAGGCAAGGGGAAAGTGCAGCCCAGCAGAGGCTTTGACTTCTGGAGCCTTTTTCTTTGGCAGCAGCTGCTGCAAGTGGGCAAGGGAGCTGCGAGAGTGAAGAAGGGGACGGTCCGTCTATGTGAGAAGGAAGCTGCCGAGGCGCAGTGTGTTGTGCTCAGTTTCAAGGCTGCCTGGAGGAGGGGGGGACTTGAAGAACGCCTTCTTTCTGGACGCCTCCTTCTGGCTGTGCTCCAGCTGCATGCACTCTGCAGCACTGAAGGTTTAGGAACCTGCTGCTGGCCAGCTTGTGTCCAGGAGTGCAAGGGCTGCGCCTTCCTTCCTGAAGCAGCCAGAGCATTCTCAGCTGCAGCTGCTTGTGAAGCAGCTCTTGGCTGGACATTTGAAATTGGCTCCCCTGAGTACATGAGCCCGCTGCCCAGCTGCTTGGTTCTTCGCCTTCTGTGCTCTGGACAGAAGTGAAGCCCAGCCATGGCTTGGAGCTTTGCCGCTCTTCAGCGTGAGCACTGCACGCAGCCACGGTGTGCTGTGCAGGGATTTTCCTTCAGCTCGACGGACAAGCATTTTCTTGCTCTTTCAGCGAGTCCAAACTGGGCATGTAGCTCTCGCTCAGCGAAATGCGTCAGGCGAGAAACACTTGCTGGAGTAGCTTTTCGCTGGGCAAGACTTTCAACACAGCACCACAATTCGGGCAAGGAGCAGCAGAAAGGAAGACCATCTTTTGGTCCTGGCACCTTCTTCTGGGCGACACGCCTATCCGCCTCTTCGCTCCCTGCAAGGCTGTAAGCTTGGCGGTGGTGCTTGCAAGTGAGAAGGCAGGTGTAGAGAGCACCGCGATCTGCCGGCGCTGTGCAGGCTGGAAAGGAAAGAGGGCTACCACTAGGATGTGCTGCAAATACAGGTTTCCACGCGACGAGGGTAAGCTCCGCGTAAGCTCGTTGACCTAAAACTGTTCTCTGTGCGAGACTTAGCTGAGAAGCTTTCCGTTCAGATTCAGGCTGCAAGGCAGACCGAATGTGCTGCTACCTAGCGCTGAGAGAGAAAGTGCAGAGGCCAGGCGTGTTTGGGCAGAGGCAGCAGCCTGGAGCATTTCTCTGCCGGCACCGTGCTCTCTGGGCGAGAAGTAGACACCGCTTCCACTCCGGCACAATGAAGGAGCAGAGCACGGAGCTGGTATGCGCATCGCCCAGGCTGCCTCTCGCTTGTGTGCGGATTCACGTTAGCACTTGAAAACAGAAAGTTCAAGCTGCGGCTACTTGTGCTGCTACCTATTTCTCTTCCAGCTTTCCCTGGAAAGAATTGTGCCCAGCTTGATGCTTTTGAGATGCAGAGATGACAGTGGCAGATGCAGCGGAGACTGGAAATACAGAGTGCAGCCGAGAGTTTCTGGTGCTTTGACGTGAGGCAAGGGGAAAGTGCAGCCCAGCAGAGGCTTTGACTTCTGGAGCCTTTTTCTTTGGCAGCAGCTGCTGCAAGTGGGCAAGGGAGCTGCGAGAGTGAAGAAGGGGACGGTCCGTCTATGTGAGAAGGAAGCTGCCGAGGCGCAGTGTGTTGTGCTCAGTTTCAAGGCTGCCTGGAGGAGGGGGGGACTTGAAGAACGCCTTCTTTCTGGACGCCTCCTTCTGGCTGTGCTCCAGCTGCATGCACTCTGCAGCACTGAAGGTTTAGGAACCTGCTGCTGGCCAGCTTGTGTCCAGGAGTGCAAGGGCTGCGCCTTCCTTCCTGAAGCAGCCAGAGCATTCTCAGCTGCAGCTGCTTGTGAAGCAGCTCTTGGCTGGACATTTGAAATTGGCTCCCCTGAGTACATGAGCCCGCTGCCCAGCTGCTTGGTTCTTCGCCTTCTGTGCTCTGGACAGAAGTGAAGCCCAGCCATGGCTTGGAGCTTTGCCGCTCTTCAGCGTGAGCACTGCACGCAGCCACGGTGTGCTGTGCAGGGATTTTCCTTCAGCTCGACGGACAAGCATTTTCTTGCTCTTTCAGCGAGTCCAAACTGGGCATGTAGCTCTCGCTCAGCGAAATGCGTCAGGCGAGAAACACTTGCTGGAGTAGCTTTTCGCTGGGCAAGACTTTCAACACAGCACCACAATTCGGGCAAGGAGCAGCAGAAAGGAAGACCATCTTTTGGTCCTGGCACCTTCTTCTGGGCGACACGCCTATCCGCCTCTTCGCTCCCTGCAAGGCTGTAAGCTTGGCGGTGGTGCTTGCAAGTGAGAAGGCAGGTGTAGAGAGCACCGCGATCTGCCGGCGCTGTGCAGGCTGGAAAGGAAAGAGGGCTACCACTAGGATGTGCTGCAAATACAGGTTTCCACGCGTCGAGGGTAAGCTCCGCGTAAGCTCGTTGACCTAAAACTGTTCTCTGTGCGAGACTTAGCTGAGAAGCTTTCCGTTCAGATTCAGGCTGCAAGGCAGACCGAATGTGCTGCTACCTAGCGCTGAGAGAGAAAGTGCAGAGGCCAGGCGTGTTTGGGCAGAGGCAGCAGCCTGGAGCATTTCTCTGCCGGCACCGTGCTCTCTGGGCGAGAAGTAGACACCGCTTCCACTCCGGCACAATGAAGGAGCAGAGCACGGAGCTGGTATGCGCATCGCCCAGGCTGCCTCTCGCTTGTGTGCGGATTCACGTTAGCACTTGAAAACAGAAAGTTCAAGCTGCGGCTACTTGTGCTGCTACCTATTTCTCTTCCAGCTTTCCCTGGAAAGAATTGTGCCCAGCTTGATGCTTTTGAGATGCAGAGATGACAGTGGCAGATGCAGCGGAGACTGGAAATACAGAGTGCAGCCGAGAGTTTCTGGTGCTTTGACGTGAGGCAAGGGGAAAGTGCAGCCCAGCAGAGGCTTTGACTTCTGGAGCCTTTTTCTTTGACAGCAGCTGCTGCAAGTGGGCAAGGGAGCTGCGAGAGTGAAGAAGGGGACGGTCCGTCTATGTGAGAAGGAAGCTGCCGAGGCGCAGTGTGTTGTGCTCAGTTTCAAGGCTGCCTGGAGGAGGGGGGGACTTGAAGAACGCCTTCTTTCTGGACGCCTCCTTCTGGCTGTGCTCCAGCTGCATGCACTCTGCAGCACTGAAGGTTTAGGAACCTGCTGCTGGCCAGCTTGTGTCCAGGAGTGCAAGGGCTGCGCCTTCCTTCCTGAAGCAGCCAGAGCATTCTCAGCTGCAGCTGCTTGTGAAGCAGCTCTTGGCTGGACATTTGAAATTGGCTCCCCTGAGTACATGAGCCCGGTGCCCAGCTGCTTGGTTCTTCGCCTTCTGTGCTCTGGACAGAACTGAAGCCCAGCCATGGCTTGGAGCTTTGCCGCTCTTCAGCGTGAGCACTGCACGCAGCCACGGTGTGCTGTGCAGGGATTTTCCTTCAGCTCGACGGACAAGCATTTTCTTGCTCTTTCAGCGAGTCCAAACTGGGCATGTAGCCCTCGCTCAGCGAAATGCGTCAGGCGAGAAACACTTGCTGGAGTAGCTTTTCGCTGGGCAAGACTTTCAACACAGCACCACAATTCGGGCAAGGAGCAGCAGAAAGGAAGACCATCTTTTGGTCCTGGCACCTTCTTCTGGGCGACACGCCTATCCGCCTCTTCTCTCCCTGCAAGGCTGTAAGCTTGGCGGTGGTGCTTGCAAGTGAGAAGGCAGGTGCAGAGAGCACGGCGATCTGCCGGCGCTGTGCAGGCTGGAAAGGAAAGAGGGCTACCACTAGGATGTGCTGCAAATACAGGTTTCCACGCGACGAGGGTAAGCTCCGCGTAAGCTCGTTGACCTAAAACTGTTCTCTGTGCGAGACTTAGCTGAGAAGCTTTCCGTTCAGATTCAGGCTGCAAGGCAGACCGAATGTGCTGCTACCTAGCGCTGAGAGAGAAAGTGCAGAGGCCAGGCGTGTTTGGGCAGAGGCAGCAGCCTGGAGCATTTCTCTGCCGGCACCGTGCTCTCTGGGCGAGAAGTAGACACCGCTTCCACTCCGGCACAATGAAGGAGCAGAGCACGGAGCTGGTATGCGCATCGCCCAGGCTGCCTCTCGCTTGTGTGCGGATTCACGTTAGCACTTGAAAACAGAAAGTTCAAGCTGCGGCTACTTGTGCTGCTACCTATTTCTCTTCCAGCTTTCCCTGGAAAGAATTGTGCCCAGCTTGATGCTTTTGAGATGCAGAGATGACAGTGGCAGATGCAGCGGAGACTGGAAATACAGAGTGCAGCCGAGAGTTTCTGGTGCTTTGACGTGAGGCAAGGGGAAAGTGCAGCCCAGCAGAGGCTTTGACTTCTGGAGCCTTTTTCTTTGGCAGCAGCTGCTGCAAGTGGGCAAGGTAGCTGCGAGAGTGAAGAAGGGGACGGTCCGTCTATGTGAGAAGGAAGCTGCCGAGGCGCAGTGTGTTGTGCTCAGTTTCAAGGCTGCCTGGAGGAGGGGGGGACTTGAAGAACGCCTTCTTTCTGGACGCCTCCTTCTGGCTGTGCTCCAGCTGCATGCACTCTGCAGCACTGAAGGTTTAGGAACCTGCTGCTGGCCAGCTTGTGTCCAGGAGTGCAAGGGCTGCGCCTTCCTTCCTGAAGCAGCCAGAGCATTCTCAGCTGCAGCTGCTTGTGAAGCAGCTCTTGGCTGGACATTTGAAATTGGCTCCCCTGAGTACATGAGCCCGGTGCCCAGCTGCTTGGTTCTTCGCCTTCTGTGCTCTGGACAGAACTGAAGCCCAGCCATGGCTTGGAGCTTTGCCGCTCTTCAGCGTGAGCACTGCACGCAGCCACGGTGTGCTGTGCAGGGATTTTCCTTCAGCTCGACGGACAAGCATTTTCTTGCTCTTTCAGCGAGTCCAAACTGTGCATGTAGCTCTCGCTCAGCGAAATGCGTCAGGCGAGAAACACTTGCTGGAGTAGCTTTTCGCTGGGCAAGACTTTCAACACAGCACCACAATTCGGGCAAGGAGCAGCAGAAAGGAAGACCATCTTTTGGTCCTGGCACCTTCTTCTGGGCGACACGCCTATCCGCCTCTTCTCTCCCTGCAAGGCTGTAAGCTTGGCGGTGGTGCTTGCAAGTGAGAAGGCAGGTGTAGAGAGCACCGCGATCTGCCGGCGCTGTGCAGGCTGGAAAGGAAAGAGGGCTACCACTAGGATGTGCTGCAAATACAGGTTTCCACGCGTCGAGGGTAAGCTCCGCGTAAGCTCGTTGACCTAAAACTGTTCTCTGTGCGAGACTTAGCTGAGAAGCTTTCCGTTCAGATTCAGGCTGCAAGGCAGACCGAATGTGCTGCTACCTAGCGCTGAGAGAGAAAGTGCAGAGGCCAGGCGTGTTTGGGCAGAGGCAGCAGCCTGGAGCATTTCTCTGCCGGCACCGTGCTCTCTGGGCGAGAAGTAGACACCGCTTCCACTCCGGCACAATGAAGGAGCAGAGCACGGAGCTGGTATGCGCATCGCCCAGGCTGCCTCTCGCTTGTGTGCGGATTCACGTTAGCACTTGAAAACAGAAAGTTCAAGCTGCGGCTACTTGTGCTGCTACCTATTTCTCTTCCAGCTTTCCCTGGAAAGAATTGTGCCCAGCTTGATGCTTTTGAGATGCAGAGATGACAGTGGCAGATGCAGCGGAGACTGGAAATACAGAGTGCAGCGGAGAGTTTCTGGTGCTTTGACGTGAGGCAAGGGGAAAGTGCAGCCCAGCAGAGGCTTTGACTTCTGGAGCCTTTTTCTTTGGCAGCAGCTGCTGCAAGTGGGCAAGGGAGCTGCGAGAGTGAAGAAGGGGACGGTCCGTCTATGTGAGAAGGAAGCTGCCGAGGCGCAGTGTGTTGTGCTCAGTTTCAAGGCTGCCTGGAGGAGGGGGGGACTTGAAGAACGCCTTCTTTCTGGACGCCTCCTTCTGGCTGTGCTCCAGCTGCATGCACTCTGCAGCACTGAAGGTTTAGGAACCTGCTGCTGGCCAGCTTGTGTCCAGGAGTGCAAGGGCTGCGCCTTCCTTCCTGAAGCAGCCAGAGCATTCTCAGCTGCAGCTGCTTGTGAAGCAGCTCTTGGCTGGACATTTGAAATTGGCTCCCCTGAGTACATGAGCCCGGTGCCCAGCTGCTTGGTTCTTCGCCTTCTGTGCTCTGGACAGAACTGAAGCCCAGCCATGGCTTGGAGCTTTGCCGCTCTTCAGCGTGAGCACTGCACGCAGCCACGGTGTGCTGTGCAGGGATTTTCCTTCAGCTCGACGGACAAGCATTTTCTTGCTCTTTCAGCGAGTCCAAACTGGGCATGTAGCTCTCGCTCAGCGAAATGCGTCAGGCGAGAAACACTTGCTGGAGTAGCTTTTCGCTGGGCAAGACTTTCAACACAGCACCACAATTCGGGCAAGGAGCAGCAGAAAGGAAGACCATCTTTTGGTCCTGGCACCTTCTTCTGGGCGACACGCCTATCCGCCTCTTCGCTCCCTGCAAGGCTGTAAGCTTGGCGGTGGTGCTTGCAAGTGAGAAGGCAGGTGTAGAGAGCACCGCGATCTGCCGGCGCTGTGCAGGCTGGAAAGGAAAGAGGGCTACCACTAGGATGTGCTGCAAATACAGGTTTCCACGCGTCGAGGGTAAGCTCCGCGTAAGCTCGTTGACCTAAAACTGTTCTCTGTGCGAGACTTAGCTGAGAAGCTTTCCGTTCAGATTCAGGCTGCAAGGCAGACCGAATGTGCTGCTACCTAGCGCTGAGAGAGAAAGTGCAGAGGCCAGGCGTGTTTGGGCAGAGGCATCAGCCTGGAGCATTTCTCTGCTGGCACCGTGCTCTCTGGGCGAGAAGTAGACACCGCTTCCACTCCGGCACAATGAAGGAGCAGAGCACGGAGCTGGTATGCGCATCGCCCAGGCTGCCTCTCGCTTGTGTGCGGATTCACGTTAGCACTTGAAAACAGAAAGTTCAAGCTGCGGCTACTTGTGCTGCTACCTATTTCTCTTCCAGCTTTCCTTGGAAAGAATTGTGCCCAGCTTGATGCTTTTGAGATGCAGAGATGACAGTGGCAGATGCAGCGGAGACTGGAAATACAGAGTGCAGCCGAGAGTTTCTGGTGCTTTGACGTGAGGCAAGGGGAAAGTGCAGCCCAGCAGAGGCTTTGACTTCTGGAGCCTTTTTCTTTGGCAGCAGCTGCTGCAAGTGGGCAAGGGAGCTGCGAGAGTGAAGAAGGGGACGGTCCGTCTATGTGAGAAGGAAGCTGCCGAGGCGCAGTGTGTTGTGCTCAGTTTCAAGGCTGCCTGGAGGAGGGGGGGACTTGAAGAACGCCTTCTTTCTGGACGCCTCCTTCTGGCTGTGCTCCAGCTGCATGCACTCTGCAGCACTGAAGGTTTAGGAACCTGCTGCTGGCCAGCTTGTGTCCAGGAGTGCAAGGGCTGCGCCTTCCTTCCTGAAGCAGCCAGAGCATTCTCAGCTGCAGCTGCTTGTGAAGCAGCTCTTGGCTGGACATTTGAAATTGGCTCCCCTGAGTACATGAGCCCGGTGCCCAGCTGCTTGGTTCTTCGCCTTCTGTGCTCTGGACAGAAGTGAAGCCCAGCCATGGCTTGGAGCTTTGCCGCTCTTCAGCGTGAGCACTGCACGCAGCCACGGTGTGCTGTGCAGGGATTTTCCTTCAGCTCGACGGACAAGCATTTTCTTGCTCTTTCAGCGAGTCCAAACTGGGCATGTAGCTCTCGCTCAGCGAAATGCGTCAGGCGAGAAACACTTGCTGGAGTAGCTTTTCGCTGGGCAAGACTTTCAACACAGCACCACAATTCGGGCAAGGAGCAGCAGAAAGGAAGACCATCTTTTGGTCCTGGCACCTTCTTCTGGGCGACACGCCTATCCGCCTCTTCGCTCCCTGCAAGGCTGTAAGCTTGGCGGTGGTGCTTGCAAGTGAGAAGGCAGGTGTAGAGAGCACCGCGATCTGCCGGCGCTGTGCAGGCTGGAAAGGAAAGAGGGCTACCACTAGGATGTGCTGCAAATACAGGTTTCCACGCGACGAGGGTAAGCTCCGCGTAAGCTCGTTGACCTAAAACTGTTCTCTGTGCGAGACTTAGCTGAGAAGCTTTCCGTTCAGATTCAGGCTGCAAGGCAGACCGAATGTGCTGCTACCTAGCGCTGAGAGAGAAAGTGCAGAGGCCAGGCGTGTTTGGGCAGAGGCAGCAGCCTGGAGCATTTCTCTGCCGGCACCGTGCTCTCTGGGCGAGAAGTAGACACCGCTTCCACTCCGGCACAATGAAGGAGCAGAGCACGGAGCTGGTATGCGCATCGCCCAGGCTGCCTCTCGCTTGTGTGCGGATTCACGTTAGCACTTGAAAACAGAAAGTTCAAGCTGCGGCTACTTGTGCTGCTACCTATTTCTCTTCCAGCTTTCCCTGGAAAGAATTGTGCCCAGCTTGATGCTTTTGAGATGCAGAGATGACAGTGGCAGATGCAGCGGAGACTGGAAATACAGAGTGCAGCCGAGAGTTTCTGGTGCTTTGACGTGAGGCAAGGGGAAAGTGCAGCCCAGCAGAGGCTTTGACTTCTGGAGCCTTTTTCTTTGGCAGCAGCTGCTGCAAGTGGGCAAGGGAGCTGCGAGAGTGAAGAAGGGGACGGTCCGTCTATGTGAGAAGGAAGCTGCCGAGGCGCAGTGTGTTGTGCTCAGTTTCAAGGCTGCCTGGAGGAGGGGGGGACTTGAAGAACGCCTTCTTTCTGGACGCCTCCTTCTGGCTGTGCTCCAGCTGCATGCACTCTGCAGCACTGAAGGTTTAGGAACCTGCTGCTGGCCAGCTTGTGTCCAGGAGTGCAAGGGCTGCGCCTTCCTTCCTGAAGCAGCCAGAGCATTCTCAGCTGCAGCTGCTTGTGAAGCAGCTCTTGGCTGGACATTTGAAATTGGCTCCCCTGAGTACATGAGCCCGGTGCCCAGCTGCTTGGTTCTTCGCCTTCTGTGCTCTGGACAGAACTGAAGCCCAGCCATGGCTTGGAGCTTTGCCGCTCTTCAGCGTGAGCACTGCACGCAGCCACGGTGTGCTGTGCAGGGATTTTCCTTCAGCTCGACGGACAAGCATTTTCTTGCTCTTTCAGCGAGTCCAAACTGGGCATGTAGCTCTCGCTCAGCGAAATGCGTCAGGCGAGAAACACTTGCTGGAGTAGCTTTTCGCTGGGCAAGACTTTCAACACAGCACCACAATTCGGGCAAGGAGCAGCAGAAAGGAAGACCATCTTTTGGTCCTGGCACCTTCTTCTGGGCGACACGCCTATCCGCCTCTTCGCTCCCTGCAAGGCTGTAAGCTTGGCGGTGGTGCTTGCAAGTGAGAAGGCAGGTGTAGAGAGCACCGCGATCTGCCGGCGCTGTGCAGGCTGGAAAGGAAAGAGGGCTACCACTAGGATGTGCTGCAAATACAGGTTTCCACGCGTCGAGGGTAAGCTCCGCGTAAGCTCGTTGACCTCAAACTGTTCTCTGTGCGAGACTTAGCTGAGAAGCTTTCCGTTCAGATTCAGGCTGCAAGGCAGACCGAATGTGCTGCTACCTAGCGCTGAGAGAGAAAGTGCAGAGGCCAGGCGTGTTTGGGCAGAGGCATCAGCCTGGAGCATTTCTCTGCTGGCACCGTGCTCTCTGGGCGAGAAGTAGACACCGCTTCCACTCCGGCACAATGAAGGAGCAGAGCACGGAGCTGGTATGCGCATCGCCCAGGCTGCCTCTCGCTTGTGTGCGGATTCACGTTAGCACTTGAAAACAGAAAGTTCAAGCTGCGGCTACTTGTGCTGCTACCTATTTCTCTTCCAGCTTTCCCTGGAAAGAATTGTGCCCAGCTTGATGCTTTTGAGATGCAGAGATGACAGTGGCAGATGCAGCGGAGACTGGAAATACAGAGTGCAGCCGAGAGTTTCTGGTGCTTTGACGTGAGGCAAGGGGAAAGTGCAGCCCAGCAGAGGCTTTGACTTCTGGAGCCTTTTTCTTTGGCAGCAGCTGCTGCAAGTGGGCAAGGGAGCTGCGAGAGTGAAGAAGGGGACGGTCCGTCTATGTGAGAAGGAAGCTGCCGAGGCGCAGTGTGTTGTGCTCAGTTTCAAGGCTGCCTGGAGGAGGGGGGGACTTGAAGAACGCCTTCTTTCTGGACGCCTCCTTCTGGCTGTGCTCCAGCTGCATGCACTCTGCAGCACTGAAGGTTTAGGAACCTGCTGCTGGCCAGCTTGTGTCCAGGAGTGCAAGGGCTGCGCCTTCCTTCCTGAAGCAGCCAGAGCATTCTCAGCTGCAGCTGCTTGTGAAGCAGCTCTTGGCTGGACATTTGAAATTGGCTCCCCTGAGTACATGAGCCCGCTGCCCAGCTGCTTGGTTCTTCGCCTTCTGTGCTCTGGACAGAACTGAAGCCCAGCCATGGCTTGGAGCTTTGCCGCTCTTCAGCGTGAGCACTGCACGCAGCCACGGTGTGCTGTGCAGGGATTTTCCTTCAGCTCGACGGACAAGCATTTTCTTGCTCTTTCAGCGAGTCCAAACTGGGCATGTAGCTCTCGCTCAGCGAAATGCGTCAGGCGAGAAACACTTGCTGGAGTAGCTTTTCGCTGGGCAAGACTTTCAACACAGCACCACAATTCGGGCAAGGAGCAGCAGAAAGGAAGACCATCTTTTGGTCCTGGCACCTTCTTCTGGGCGACACGCCTATCCGCCTCTTCTCTCCCTGCAAGGCTGTAAGCTTGGCGGTGGTGCTTGCAAGTGAGAAGGCAGGTGTAGAGAGCACCGCGATCTGCCGGCGCTGTGCAGGCTGGAAAGGAAAGAGGGCTACCACTAGGATGTGCTGCAAATACAGGTTTCCACGCGTCGAGGGTAAGCTCCGCGTAAGCTCGTTGACCTAAAACTGTTCTCTGTGCGAGACTTAGCTGAGAAGCTTTCCGTTCAGATTCAGGCTGCAAGGCAGACCGAATGTGCTGCTACCTAGCGCTGAGAGAGAAAGTGCAGAGGCCAGGCGTGTTTGGGCAGAGGCATCAGCCTGGAGCATTTCTCTGCCGGCACCGTGCTCTCTGGGCGAGAAGTAGACACCGGTTCCACTCCGGCACAATGAAGGAGCAGAGCACGGAGCTGGTATGCGCATCGCCCAGGCTGCCTCTCGCTTGTGTGCGGATTCACGTTAGCACTTGAAAACAGAAAGTTCAAGCTGCGGCTACTTGTGCTGCTACCTATTTCTCTTCCAGCTTTCCCTGGAAAGAATTGTGCCCAGCTTGATGCTTTTGAGATGCAGAGATGACAGTGGCAGATGCAGCGGAGACTGGAAATACAGAGTGCAGCGGAGAGTTTCTGGTGCTTTGACGTGAGGCAAGGGGAAAGTGCAGCCCAGCAGAGGCTTTGACTTCTGGAGCCTTTTTCTTTGACAGCAGCTGCTGCAAGTGGGCAAGGGAGCTGCGAGAGTGAAGAAGGGGACGGTCCGTCTATGTGAGAAGGAAGCTGCCGAGGCGCAGTGTGTTGTGCTCAGTTTCAAGGCTGCCTGGAGGAGGGGGGGACTTGAAGAACGCCTTCTTTCTGGACGCCTCCTTCTGGCTGTGCTCCAGCTGCATGCACTCTGCAGCACTGAAGGTTTAGGAACCTGCTGCTGGCCAGCTTGTGTCCAGGAGTGCAAGGGCTGCGCCTTCCTTCCTGAAGCAGCCAGAGCATTCTCAGCTGCAGCTGCTTGTGAAGCAGCTCTTGGCTGGACATTTGAAATTGGCTCCCCTGAGTACATGAGCCCGCTGCCCAGCTGCTTGGTTCTTCGCCTTCTGTGCTCTGGACAGAAGTGAAGCCCAGCCATGGCTTGGAGCTTTGCCGCTCTTCAGCGTGAGCACTGCACGCAGCCACGGTGTGCTGTGCAGGGATTTTCCTTCAGCTCGACGGACAAGCATTTTCTTGCTCTTTCAGCGAGTCCAAACTGGGCATGTAGCTCTCGCTCAGCGAAATGCGTCAGGCGAGAAACACTTGCTGGAGTAGCTTTTCGCTGGGCAAGACTTTCAACACAGCACCACAATTCGGGCAAGGAGCAGCAGAAAGGAAGACCATCTTTTGGTCCTGGCACCTTCTTCTGGGCGACACGCCTATCCGCCTCTTCTCTCCCTGCAAGGCTGTAAGCTTGGCGGTGGTGCTTGCAAGTGAGAAGGCAGGTGTAGAGAGCACCGCGATCTGCCGGCGCTGTGCAGGCTGGAAAGGAAAGAGGGCTACCACTAGGATGTGCTGCAAATACAGGTTTCCACGCGTCGAGGGTAAGCTCCGCGTAAGCTCGTTGACCTCAAACTGTTCTCTGTGCGAGACTTAGCTGAGAAGCTTTCCGTTCAGATTCAGGCTGCAAGGCAGACCGAATGTGCTGCTACCTAGCGCTGAGAGAGAAAGTGCAGAGGCCAGGCGTGTTTGGGCAGAGGCATCAGCCTGGAGCATTTCTCTGCCGGCACCGTGCTCTCTGGGCGAGAAGTAGACACCGCTTCCACTCCGGCACAATGAAGGAGCAGAGCACGGAGCTGGTATGCGCATCGCCCAGGCTGCCTCTCGCTTGTGTGCGGATTCACGTTAGCACTTGAAAACAGAAAGTTCAAGCTGCGGCTACTTGTGCTGCTACCTATTTCTCTTCCAGCTTTCCCTGGAAAGAATTGTGCCCAGCTTGATGCTTTTGAGATGCAGAGATGACAGTGGCAGATGCAGCGGAGACTGGAAATACAGAGTGCAGCGGAGAGTTTCTGGTGCTTTGACGTGAGGCAAGGGGAAAGTGCAGCCCAGCAGAGGCTTTGACTTCTGGAGCCTTTTTCTTTGGCAGCAGCTGCTGCAAGTGGGCAAGGGAGCTGCGAGAGTGAAGAAGGGGACGGTCCGTCTATGTGAGAAGGAAGCTGCCGAGGCGCAGTGTGTTGTGCTCAGTTTCAAGGCTGCCTGGAGGAGGGGGGGACTTGAAGAACGCCTTCTTTCTGGACGCCTCCTTCTGGCTGTGCTCCAGCTGCATGCACTCTGCAGCACTGAAGGTTTAGGAACCTGCTGCTGGCCAGCTTGTGTCCAGGAGTGCAAGGGCTGCGCCTTCCTTCCTGAAGCAGCCAGAGCATTCTCAGCTGCAGCTGCTTGTGAAGCAGCTCTTGGCTGGACATTTGAAATTGGCTCCCCTGAGTACATGAGCCCGGTGCCCAGCTGCTTGGTTCTTCGCCTTCTGTGCTCTGGACAGAACTGAAGCCCAGCCATGGCTTGGAGCTTTGCCGCTCTTCAGCGTGAGCACTGCACGCAGCCACGGTGTGCTGTGCAGGGATTTTCCTTCAGCTCGACGGACAAGCATTTTCTTGCTCTTTCAGCGAGTCCAAACTGGGCATGTAGCTCTCGCTCAGCGAAATGCGTCAGGCGAGAAACACTTGCTGGAGTAGCTTTTCGCTGGGCAAGACTTTCAACACAGCACCACAATTCGGGCAAGGAGCAGCAGAAAGGAAGACCATCTTTTGGTCCTGGCACCTTCTTCTGGGCGACACGCCTATCCGCCTCTTCGCTCCCTGCAAGGCTGTAAGCTTGGCGGTGGTGCTTGCAAGTGAGAAGGCAGGTGTAGAGAGCACCGCGATCTGCCGGCGCTGTGCAGGCTGGAAAGGAAAGAGGGCTACCACTAGGATGTGCTGCAAATACAGGTTTCCACGCGACGAGGGTAAGCTCCGCGTAAGCTCGTTGACCTCAAACTGTTCTCTGTGCGAGACTTAGCTGAGAAGCTTTCCGTTCAGATTCAGGCTGCAAGGCAGACCGAATGTGCTGCTACCTAGCGCTGAGAGAGAAAGTGCAGAGGCCAGGCGTGTTTGGGCAGAGGCAGCAGCCTGGAGCATTTCTCTGCTGGCACCGTGCTCTCTGGGCGAGAAGTAGACACCGGTTCCACTCCGGCACAATGAAGGAGCAGAGCACGGAGCTGGTATGCGCATCGCCCAGGCTGCCTCTCGCTTGTGTGCGGATTCACGTTAGCACTTGAAAACAGAAAGTTCAAGCTGCGGCTACTTGTGCTGCTACCTATTTCTCTTCCAGCTTTCCCTGGAAAGAATTGTGCCCAGCTTGATGCTTTTGAGATGCAGAGATGACAGTGGCAGATGCAGCGGAGACTGGAAATACAGAGTGCAGCGGAGAGTTTCTGGTGCTTTGACGTGAGGCAAGGGGAAAGTGCAGCCCAGCAGAGGCTTTGACTTCTGGAGCCTTTTTCTTTGGCAGCAGCTGCTGCAAGTGGGCAAGGGAGCTGCGAGAGTGAAGAAGGGGACGGTCCGTCTATGTGAGAAGGAAGCTGCCGAGGCGCAGTGTGTTGTGCTCAGTTTCAAGGCTGCCTGGAGGAGGGGGGGACTTGAAGAACGCCTTCTTTCTGGACGCCTCCTTCTGGCTGTGCTCCAGCTGCATGCACTCTGCAGCACTGAAGGTTTAGGAACCTGCTGCTGGCCAGCTTGTGTCCAGGAGTGCAAGGGCTGCGCCTTCCTTCCTGAAGCAGCCAGAGCATTCTCAGCTGCAGCTGCTTGTGAAGCAGCTCTTGGCTGGACATTTGAAATTGGCTCCCCTGAGTACATGAGCCCGGTGCCCAGCTGCTTGGTTCTTCGCCTTCTGTGCTCTGGACAGAAGTGAAGCCCAGCCATGGCTTGGAGCTTTGCCGCTCTTCAGCGTGAGCACTGCACGCAGCCACGGTGTGCTGTGCAGGGATTTTCCTTCAGCTCGACGGACAAGCATTTTCTTGCTCTTTCAGCGAGTCCAAACTGGGCATGTAGCTCTCGCTCAGCGAAATGCGTCAGGCGAGAAACACTTGCTGGAGTAGCTTTTCGCTGGGCAAGACTTTCAACACAGCACCACAATTCGGGCAAGGAGCAGCAGAAAGGAAGACCATCTTTTGGTCCTGGCACCTTCTTCTGGGCGACACGCCTATCCGCCTCTTCGCTCCCTGCAAGGCTGTAAGCTTGGCGGTGGTGCTTGCAAGTGAGAAGGCAGGTGTAGAGAGCACCGCGATCTGCCGGCGCTGTGCAGGCTGGAAAGGAAAGAGGGCTACCACTAGGATGTGCTGCAAATACAGGTTTCCACGCGTCGAGGGTAAGCTCCGCGTAAGCTCGTTGACCTAAAACTGTTCTCTGTGCGAGACTTAGCTGAGAAGCTTTCCGTTCAGATTCAGGCTGCAAGGCAGACCGAATGTGCTGCTACCTAGCGCTGAGAGAGAAAGTGCAGAGGCCAGGCGTGTTTGGGCAGAGGCATCAGCCTGGAGCATTTCTCTGCCGGCACCGTGCTCTCTGGGCGAGAAGTAGACACCGCTTCCACTCCGGCACAATGAAGGAGCAGAGCACGGAGCTGGTATGCGCATCGCCCAGGCTGCCTCTCGCTTGTGTGCGGATTCACGTTAGCACTTGAAAACAGAAAGTTCAAGCTGCGGCTACTTGTGCTGCTACCTATTTCTCTTCCAGCTTTCCCTGGAAAGAATTGTGCCCAGCTTGATGCTTTTGAGATGCAGAGATGACAGTGGCAGATGCAGCGGAGACTGGAAATACAGAGTGCAGCGGAGAGTTTCTGGTGCTTTGACGTGAGGCAAGGGGAAAGTGCAGCCCAGCAGAGGCTTTGACTTCTGGAGCCTTTTTCTTTGGCAGCAGCTGCTGCAAGTGGGCAAGGGAGCTGCGAGAGTGAAGAAGGGGACGGTCCGTCTATGTGAGAAGGAAGCTGCCGAGGCGCAGTGTGTTGTGCTCAGTTTCAAGGCTGCCTGGAGGAGGGGGGGACTTGAAGAACGCCTTCTTTCTGGACGCCTCCTTCTGGCTGTGCTCCAGCTGCATGCACTCTGCAGCACTGAAGGTTTAGGAACCTGCTGCTGGCCAGCTTGTGTCCAGGAGTGCAAGGGCTGCGCCTTCCTTCCTGAAGCAGCCAGAGCATTCTCAGCTGCAGCTGCTTGTGAAGCAGCTCTTGGCTGGACATTTGAAATTGGCTCCCCTGAGTACATGAGCCCGGTGCCCAGCTGCTTGGTTCTTCGCCTTCTGTGCTCTGGACAGAACTGAAGCCCAGCCATGGCTTGGAGCTTTGCCGCTCTTCAGCGTGAGCACTGCACGCAGCCACGGTGTGCTGTGCAGGGATTTTCCTTCAGCTCGACGGACAAGCATTTTCTTGCTCTTTCAGCGAGTCCAAACTGGGCATGTAGCTCTCGCTCAGCGAAATGCGTCAGGCGAGAAACACTTGCTGGAGTAGCTTTTCGCTGGGCAAGACTTTCAACACAGCACCACAATTCGGGCAAGGAGCAGCAGAAAGGAAGACCATCTTTTGGTCCTGGCACCTTCTTCTGGGCGACACGCCTATCCGCCTCTTCGCTCCCTGCAAGGCTGTAAGCTTGGCGGTGGTGCTTGCAAGTGAGAAGGCAGGTGTAGAGAGCACCGCGATCTGCCGGCGCTGTGCAGGCTGGAAAGGAAAGAGGGCTACCACTAGGATGTGCTGCAAATACAGGTTTCCACGCGTCGAGGGTAAGCTCCGCGTAAGCTCGTTGACCTAAAACTGTTCTCTGTGCGAGACTTAGCTGAGAAGCTTTCCGTTCAGATTCAGGCTACAAGGCAGACCGAATGTGCTGCTACCTAGCGCTGAGAGAGAAAGTGCAGAGGCCAGGCGTGTTTGGGCAGAGGCAGCAGCCTGGAGCATTTCTCTGCTGGCACCGTGCTCTCTGGGCGAGAAGTAGACACCGCTTCCACTCCGGCACAATGAAGGAGCAGAGCACGGAGCTGGTATGCGCATCGCCCAGGCTGCCTCTCGCTTGTGTGCGGATTCACGTTAGCACTTGAAAACAGAAAGTTCAAGCTGCGGCTACTTGTGCTGCTACCTATTTCTCTTCCAGCTTTCCCTGGAAAGAATTGTGCCCAGCTTGATGCTTTTGAGATGCAGAGATGACAGTGGCAGATGCAGCGGAGACTGGAAATACAGAGTGCAGCCGAGAGTTTCTGGTGCTTTGACGTGAGGCAAGGGGAAAGTGCAGCCCAGCAGAGGCTTTGACTTCTGGAGCCTTTTTCTTTGGCAGCAGCTGCTGCAAGTGGGCAAGGGAGCTGCGAGAGTGAAGAAGGGGACGGTCCGTCTATGTGAGAAGGAAGCTGCCGAGGCGCAGTGTGTTGTGCTCAGTTTCAAGGCTGCCTGGAGGAGGGGGGGACTTGAAGAACGCCTTCTTTCTGGACGCCTCCTTCTGGCTGTGCTCCAGCTGCATGCACTCTGCAGCACTGAACGTTTAGGAACCTGCTGCTGGCCAGCTTGTGTCCAGGAGTGCAAGGGCTGCGCCTTCCTTCCTGAAGCAGCCAGAGCATTCTCAGCTGCAGCTGCTTGTGAAGCAGCTCTTGGCTGGACATTTGAAATTGGCTCCCCTGAGTACATGAGCCCGCTGCCCAGCTGCTTGGTTCTTCGCCTTCTGTGCTCTGGACAGAACTGAAGCCCAGCCATGGCTTGGAGCTTTGCCGCTCTTCAGCGTGAGCACTGCACGCAGCCACGGTGTGCTGTGCAGGGATTTTCCTTCAGCTCGACGGACAAGCATTTTCTTGCTCTTTCAGCGAGTCCAAACTGGGCATGTAGCTCTCGCTCAGCGAAATGCGTCAGGCGAGAAACACTTGCTGGAGTAGCTTTTCGCTGGGCAAGACTTTCAACACAGCACCACAATTCGGGCAAGGAGCAGCAGAAAGGAAGACCATCTTTTGGTCCTGGCACCTTCTTCTGGGTGACACGCCTATCCGCCTCTTCTCTCCCTGCAAGGCTGTAAGCTTGGCGGTGGTGCTTGCAAGTGAGAAGGCAGGTGCAGAGAGCACCGCGATCTGCCGGCGCTGTGCAGGCTGGAAAGGAAAGAGGGCTACCACTAGGATGTGCTGCAAATACAGGTTTCCACGCGACGAGGGTAAGCTCCGCGTAAGCTCGTTGACCTAAAACTGTTCTCTGTGCGAGACTTAGCTGAGAAGCTTTCCGTTCAGATTCAGGCTGCAAGGCAGACCGAATGTGCTGCTACCTAGCGCTGAGAGAGAAAGTGCAGAGGCCAGGCGTGTTTGGGCAGAGGCATCAGCCTGGAGCATTTCTCTGCCGGCACCGTGCTCTCTGGGCGAGAAGTAGACACCGCTTCCACTCCGGCACAATGAAGGAGCAGAGCACGGAGCTGGTATGCGCATCGCCCAGGCTGCCTCTCGCTTGTGTGCGGATTCACGTTAGCACTTGAAAACAGAAAGTTCAAGCTGCGGCTACTTGTGCTGCTACCTATTTCTCTTCCAGCTTTCCCTGGAAAGAATTGTGCCCAGCTTGATGCTTTTGAGATGCAGAGATGACAGTGGCAGATGCAGCGGAGACTGGAAATACAGAGTGCAGCCGAGAGTTTCTGGTGCTTTGACGTGAGGCAAGGGGAAAGTGCAGCCCAGCAGAGGCTTTGACTTCTGGAGCCTTTTTCTTTGGCAGCAGCTGCTGCAAGTGGGCAAGGGAGCTGCGAGAGTGAAGAAGGGGACGGTCCGTCTATGTGAGAAGGAAGCTGCCGAGGCGCAGTGTGTTGTGCTCAGTTTCAAGGCTGCCTGGAGGAGGGGGGGACTTGAAGAACGCCTTCTTTCTGGACGCCTCCTTCTGGCTGTGCTCCAGCTGCATGCACTCTGCAGCACTGAAGGTTTAGGAACCTGCTGCTGGCCAGCTTGTGTCCAGGAGTGCAAGGGCTGCGCCTTCCTTCCTGAAGCAGCCAGAGCATTCTCAGCTGCAGCTGCTTGTGAAGCAGCTCTTGGCTGGACATTTGAAATTGGCTCCCCTGAGTACATGAGCCCGCTGCCCAGCTGCTTGGTTCTTCGCCTTCTGTGCTCTGGACAGAACTGAAGCCCAGCCATGGCTTGGAGCTTTGCCGCTCTTCAGCGTGAGCACTGCACGCAGCCACGGTGTGCTGTGCAGGGATTTTCCTTCAGCTCGACGGACAAGCATTTTCTTGCTCTTTCAGCGAGTCCAAACTGGGCATGTAGCTCTCGCTCAGCGAAATGCGTCAGGCGAGAAACACTTGCTGGAGTAGCTTTTCGCTGGGCAAGACTTTCAACACAGCACCACAATTCGGGCAAGGAGCAGCAGAAAGGAAGACCATCTTTTGGTCCTGGCACCTTCTTCTGGGCGACACGCCTATCCGCCTCTTCGCTCCCTGCAAGGCTGTAAGCTTGGCGGTGGTGCTTGCAAGTGAGAAGGCAGGTGTAGAGAGCACCGCGATCTGCCGGCGCTGTGCAGGCTGGAAAGGAAAGAGGGCTACCACTAGGATGTGCTGCAAATACAGGTTTCCACGCGTCGAGGGTAAGCTCCGCGTAAGCTCGTTGACCTCAAACTGTTCTCTGTGCGAGACTTAGCTGAGAAGCTTTCCGTTCAGATTCAGGCTACAAGGCAGACCGAATGTGCTGCTACCTAGCGCTGAGAGAGAAAGTGCAGAGGCCAGGCGTGTTTGGGCAGAGGCAGCAGCCTGGAGCATTTCTCTGCCGGCACCGTGCTCTCTGGGCGAGAAGTAGACACCGCTTCCACTCCGGCACAATGAAGGAGCAGAGCACGGAGCTGGTATGCGCATCGCCCAGGCTGCCTCTCGCTTGTGTGCGGATTCACGTTAGCACTTGAAAACAGAAAGTTCAAGCTGCGGCTACTTGTGCTGCTACCTATTTCTCTTCCAGCTTTCCCTGGAAAGAATTGTGCCCAGCTTGATGCTTTTGAGATGCAGAGATGACAGTGGCAGATGCAGCGGAGACTGGAAATACAGAGTGCAGCGGAGAGTTTCTGGTGCTTTGACGTGAGGCAAGGGGAAAGTGCAGCCCAGCAGAGGCTTTGACTTCTGGAGCCTTTTTCTTTGGCAGCAGCTGCTGCAAGTGGGCAAGGGAGCTGCGAGAGTGAAGAAGGGGACGGTCCGTCTATGTGAGAAGGAAGCTGCCGAGGCGCAGTGTGTTGTGCTCAGTTTCAAGGCTGCCTGGAGGAGGGGGGGACTTGAAGAACGCCTTCTTTCTGGACGCCTCCTTCTGGCTGTGCTCCAGCTGCATGCACTCTGCAGCACTGAAGGTTTAGGAACCTGCTGCTGGCCAGCTTGTGTCCAGGAGTGCAAGGGCTGCGCCTTCCTTCCTGAAGCAGCCAGAGCATTCTCAGCTGCAGCTGCTTGTGAAGCAGCTCTTGGCTGGACATTTGAAATTGGCTCCCCTGAGTACATGAGCCCGGTGCCCAGCTGCTTGGTTCTTCGCCTTCTGTGCTCTGGACAGAAGTGAAGCCCAGCCATGGCTTGGAGCTTTGCCGCTCTTCAGCGTGAGCACTGCACGCAGCCACGGTGTGCTGTGCAGGGATTTTCCTTCAGCTCGACGGACAAGCATTTTCTTGCTCTTTCAGCGAGTCCAAACTGGGCATGTAGCTCTCGCTCAGCGAAATGCGTCAGGCGAGAAACACTTGCTGGAGTAGCTTTTCGCTGGGCAAGACTTTCAACACAGCACCACAATTCGGGCAAGGAGCAGCAGAAAGGAAGACCATCTTTTGGTCCTGGCACCTTCTTCTGGGCGACACGCCTATCCGCCTCTTCGCTCCCTGCAAGGCTGTAAGCTTGGCGGTGGTGCTTGCAAGTGAGAAGGCAGGTGTAGAGAGCACCGCGATCTGCCGGCGCTGTGCAGGCTGGAAAGGAAAGAGGGCTACCACTAGGATGTGCTGCAAATACAGGTTTCCACGCGTCGAGGGTAAGCTCCGCGTAAGCTCGTTGACCTAAAACTGTTCTCTGTGCGAGACTTAGCTGAGAAGCTTTCCGTTCAGATTCAGGCTGCAAGGCAGACCGAATGTGCTGCTACCTAGCGCTGAGAGAGAAAGTGCAGAGGCCAGGCGTGTTTGGGCAGAGGCATCAGCCTGGAGCATTTCTCTGCCGGCACCGTGCTCTCTGGGCGAGAAGTAGACACCGCTTCCACTCCGGCACAATGAAGGAGCAGAGCACGGAGCTGGTATGCGCATCGCCCAGGCTGCCTCTCGCTTGTGTGCGGATTCACGTTAGCACTTGAAAACAGAAAGTTCAAGCTGCGGCTACTTGTGCTGCTACCTATTTCTCTTCCAGCTTTCCCTGGAAAGAATTGTGCCCAGCTTGATGCTTTTGAGATGCAGAGATGACAGTGGCAGATGCAGCGGAGACTGGAAATACAGAGTGCAGCGGAGAGTTTCTGGTGCTTTGACGTGAGGCAAGGGGAAAGTGCAGCCCAGCAGAGGCTTTGACTTCTGGAGCCTTTTTCTTTGGCAGCAGCTGCTGCAAGTGGGCAAGGGAGCTGCGAGAGTGAAGAAGGGGACGGTCCGTCTATGTGAGAAGGAAGCTGCCGAGGCGCAGTGTGTTGTGCTCAGTTTCAAGGCTGCCTGGAGGAGGGGGGGACTTGAAGAACGCCTTCTTTCTGGACGCCTCCTTCTGGCTGTGCTCCAGCTGCATGCACTCTGCAGCACTGAAGGTTTAGGAACCTGCTGCTGGCCAGCTTGTGTCCAGGAGTGCAAGGGCTGCGCCTTCCTTCCTGAAGCAGCCAGAGCATTCTCAGCTGCAGCTGCTTGTGAAGCAGCTCTTGGCTGGACATTTGAAATTGGCTCCCCTGAGTACATGAGCCCGCTGCCCAGCTGCTTGGTTCTTCGCCTTCTGTGCTCTGGACAGAAGTGAAGCCCAGCCATGGCTTGGAGCTTTGCCGCTCTTCAGCGTGAGCACTGCACGCAGCCACGGTGTGCTGTGCAGGGATTTTCCTTCAGCTCGACGGACAAGCATTTTCTTGCTCTTTCAGCGAGTCCAAACTGGGCATGTAGCTCTCGCTCAGCGAAATGCGTCAGGCGAGAAACACTTGCTGGAGTAGCTTTTCGCTGGGCAAGACTTTCAACACAGCACCACAATTCGGGCAAGGAGCAGCAGAAAGGAAGACCATCTTTTGGTCCTGGCACCTTCTTCTGGGCGACATGCCTATCCGCCTCTTCGCTCCCTGCAAGGCTGTAAGCTTGGCGGTGGTGCTTGCAAGTGAGAAGGCAGGTGTAGAGAGCACCGCGATCTGCCGGCGCTGTGCAGGCTGGAAAGGAAAGAGGGCTACCACTAGGATGTGCTGCAAATACAGGTTTCCACGCGTCGAGGGTAAGCTCCGCGTAAGCTCGTTGACCTCAAACTGTTCTCTGTGCGAGACTTAGCTGAGAAGCTTTCCGTTCAGATTCAGGCTGCAAGGCAGACCGAATGTGCTGCTACCTAGCGCTGAGAGAGAAAGTGCAGAGGCCAGGCGTGTTTGGGCAGAGGCAGCAGCCTGGAGCATTTCTCTGCTGGCACCGTGCTCTCTGGGCGAGAAGTAGACACCGGTTCCACTCCGGCACAATGAAGGAGCAGAGCACGGAGCTGGTATGCGCATCGCCCAGGCTGCCTCTCGCTTGTGTGCGGATTCACGTTAGCACTTGAAAACAGAAAGTTCAAGCTGCGGCTACTTGTGCTGCTACCTATTTCTCTTCCAGCTTTCCCTGGAAAGAATTGTGCCCAGCTTGATGCTTTTGAGATGCAGAGATGACAGTGGCAGATGCAGCGGAGACTGGAAATACAGAGTGCAGCGGAGAGTTTCTGGTGCTTTGACGTGAGGCAAGGGGAAAGTGCAGCCCAGCAGAGGCTTTGACTTCTGGAGCCTTTTTCTTTGGCAGCAGCTGCTGCAAGTGGGCAAGGGAGCTGCGAGAGTGAAGAAGGGGACGGTCCGTCTATGTGAGAAGGAAGCTGCCGAGGCGCAGTGTGTTGTGCTCAGTTTCAAGGCTGCCTGGAGGAGGGGGGGTACTTGAAGAACGCCTTCTTTCTGGACGCCTCCTTCTGGCTGTGCTCCAGCTGCATGCACTCTGCAGCACTGAAGGTTTAGGAACCTGCTGCTGGCCAGCTTGTGTCCAGGAGTGCAAGGGCTGCGCCTTCCTTCCTGAAGCAGCCAGAGCATTCTCAGCTGCAGCTGCTTGTGAAGCAGCTCTTGGCTGGACATTTGAAATTGGCTCCCCTGAGTACATGAGCCCGCTGCCCAGCTGCTTGGTTCTTCGCCTTCTGTGCTCTGGACAGAAGTGAAGCCCAGCCATGGCTTGGAGCTTTGCCGCTCTTCAGCGTGAGCACTGCACGCAGCCACGGTGTGCTGTGCAGGGATTTTCCTTCAGCTCGACGGACAAGCATTTTCTTGCTCTTTCAGCGAGTCCAAACTGGGCATGTAGCTCTCGCTCAGCGAAATGCGTCAGGCGAGAAACACTTGCTGGAGTAGCTTTTCGCTGGGCAAGACTTTCAACACAGCACCACAATTCGGGCAAGGAGCAGCAGAAAGGAAGACCATCTTTTGGTCCTGGCACCTTCTTCTGGGCGACACGCCTATCCGCCTCTTCGCTCCCTGCAAGGCTGTAAGCTTGGCGGTGGTGCTTGCAAGTGAGAAGGCAGGTGTAGAGAGCACCGCGATCTGCCGGCGCTGTGCAGGCTGGAAAGGAAAGAGGGCTACCACTAGGATGTGCTGCAAATACAGGTTTCCACGCGTCGAGGGTAAGCTCCGCGTAAGCTCGTTGACCTCAAACTGTTCTCTGTGCGAGACTTAGCTGAGAAGCTTTCCGTTCAGATTCAGGCTGCAAGGCAGACCGAATGTGCTGCTACCTAGCGCTGAGAGAGAAAGTGCAGAGGCCAGGCGTGTTTGGGCAGAGGCAGCAGCCTGGAGCATTTCTCTGCCGGCACCGTGCTCTCTGGGCGAGAAGTAGACACCGCTTCCACTCCGGCACAATGAAGGAGCAGAGCACGGAGCTGGTATGCGCATCGCCCAGGCTGCCTCTCGCTTGTGTGCGGATTCACGTTAGCACTTGAAAACAGAAAGTTCAAGCTGCGGCTACTTGTGCTGCTACCTATTTCTCTTCCAGCTTTCCCTGGAAAGAATTGTGCCCAGCTTGATGCTTTTGAGATGCAGAGATGACAGTGGCAGATGCAGCGGAGACTGGAAATACAGAGTGCAGCGGAGAGTTTCTGGTGCTTTGACGTGAGGCAAGGGGAAAGTGCAGCCCAGCAGAGGCTTTGACTTCTGGAGCCTTTTTCTTTGGCAGCAGCTGCTGCAAGTGGGCAAGGGAGCTGCGAGAGTGAAGAAGGGGACGGTCCGTCTATGTGAGAAGGAAGCTGCCGAGGCGCAGTGTGTTGTGCTCAGTTTCAAGGCTGCCTGGAGGAGGGGGGGACTTGAAGAACGCCTTCTTTCTGGACGCCTCCTTCTGGCTGTGCTCCAGCTGCATGCACTCTGCAGCACTGAAGGTTTAGGAACCTGCTGCTGGCCAGCTTGTGTCCAGGAGTGCAAGGGCTGCGCCTTCCTTCCTGAAGCAGCCAGAGCATTCTCAGCTGCAGCTGCTTGTGAAGCAGCTCTTGGCTGGACATTTGAAATTGGCTCCCCTGAGTACATGAGCCCGGTGCCCAGCTGCTTGGTTCTTCGCCTTCTGTGCTCTGGACAGAACTGAAGCCCAGCCATGGCTTGGAGCTTTGCCGCTCTTCAGCGTGAGCACTGCACGCAGCCACGGTGTGCTGTGCAGGGATTTTCCTTCAGCTCGACGGACAAGCATTTTCTTGCTCTTTCAGCGAGTCCAAACTGGGCATGTAGCTCTCGCTCAGCGAAATGCGTCAGGCGAGAAACACTTGCTGGAGTAGCTTTTCGCTGGGCAAGACTTTCAACACAGCACCACAATTCGGGCAAGGAGCAGCAGAAAGGAAGACCATCTTTTGGTCCTGGCACCTTCTTCTGGGCGACACGCCTATCCGCCTCTTCTCTCCCTGCAAGGCTGTAAGCTTGGCGGTGGTGCTTGCAAGTGAGAAGGCAGGTGCAGAGAGCACCGCGATCTGCCGGCGCTGTGCAGGCTGGAAAGGAAAGAGGGCTACCACTAGGATGTGCTGCAAATACAGGTTTCCACGCGACGAGGGTAAGCTCCGCGTAAGCTCGTTGACCTCAAACTGTTCTCTGTGCGAGACTTAGCTGAGAAGCTTTCCGTTCAGATTCAGGCTGCAAGGCAGACCGAATGTGCTGCTACCTAGCGCTGAGAGAGAAAGTGCAGAGGCCAGGCGTGTTTGGGCAGAGGCAGCAGCCTGGAGCATTTCTCTGCCGGCACCGTGCTCTCTGGGCGAGAAGTAGACACCGCTTCCACTCCGGCACAATGAAGGAGCAGAGCACGGAGCTGGTATGCGCATCGCCCAGGCTGCCTCTCGCTTGTGTGCGGATTCACGTTAGCACTTGAAAACAGAAAGTTCAAGCTGCGGCTACTTGTGCTGCTACCTATTTCTCTTCCAGCTTTCCCTGGAAAGAATTGTGCCCAGCTTGATGCTTTTGAGATGCAGAGATGACAGTGGCAGATGCAGCGGAGACTGGAAATACAGAGTGCAGCCGAGAGTTTCTGGTGCTTTGACGTGAGGCAAGGGGAAAGTGCAGCCCAGCAGAGGCTTTGACTTCTGGAGCCTTTTTCTTTGGCAGCAGCTGCTGCAAGTGGGCAAGGGAGCTGCGAGAGTGAAGAAGGGGACGGTCCGTCTATGTGAGAAGGAAGCTGCCGAGGCGCAGTGTGTTGTGCTCAGTTTCAAGGCTGCCTGGAGGAGGGGGGGACTTGAAGAACGCCTTCTTTCTGGACGCCTCCTTCTGGCTGTGCTCCAGCTGCATGCACTCTGCAGCACTGAAGGTTTAGGAACCTGCTGCTGGCCAGCTTGTGTCCAGGAGTGCAAGGGCTGCGCCTTCCTTCCTGAAGCAGCCAGAGCATTCTCAGCTGCAGCTGCTTGTGAAGCAGCTCTTGGCTGGACATTTGAAATTGGCTCCCCTGAGTACATGAGCCCGCTGCCCAGCTGCTTGGTTCTTCGCCTTCTGTGCTCTGGACAGAAGTGAAGCCCAGCCATGGCTTGGAGCTTTGCCGCTCTTCAGCGTGAGCACTGCACGCAGCCACGGTGTGCTGTGCAGGGATTTTCCTTCAGCTCGACGGACAAGCATTTTCTTGCTCTTTCAGCGAGTCCAAACTGGGCATGTAGCTCTCGCTCAGCGAAATGCGTCAGGCGAGAAACACTTGCTGGAGTAGCTTTTCGCTGGGCAAGACTTTCAACACAGCACCACAATTCGGGCAAGGAGCAGCAGAAAGGAAGACCATCTTTTGGTCCTGGCACCTTCTTCTGGGCGACACGCCTATCCGCCTCTTCTCTCCCTGCAAGGCTGTAAGCTTGGCGGTGGTGCTTGCAAGTGAGAAGGCAGGTGCAGAGAGCACCGCGATCTGCCGGCGCTGTGCAGGCTGGAAAGGAAAGAGGGCTACCACTAGGATGTGCTGCAAATACAGGTTTCCACGCGTCGAGGGTAAGCTCCGCGTAAGCTCGTTGACCTAAAACTGTTCTCTGTGCGAGACTTAGCTGAGAAGCTTTCCGTTCAGATTCAGGCTACAAGGCAGACCGAATGTGCTGCTACCTAGCGCTGAGAGAGAAAGTGCAGAGGCCAGGCGTGTTTGGGCAGAGGCAGCAGCCTGGAGCATTTCTCTGCTGGCACCGTGCTCTCTGGGCGAGAAGTAGACACCGCTTCCACTCCGGCACAATGAAGGAGCAGAGCACGGAGCTGGTATGCGCATCGCCCAGGCTGCCTCTCGCTTGTGTGCGGATTCACGTTAGCACTTGAAAACAGAAAGTTCAAGCTGCGGCTACTTGTGCTGCTACCTATTTCTCTTCCAGCTTTCCCTGGAAAGAATTGTGCCCAGCTTGATGCTTTTGAGATGCAGAGATGACAGTGGCAGATGCAGCGGAGACTGGAAATACAGAGTGCAGCGGAGAGTTTCTGGTGCTTTGACGTGAGGCAAGGGGAAAGTGCAGCCCAGCAGAGGCTTTGACTTCTGGAGCCTTTTTCTTTGGCAGCAGCTGCTGCAAGTGGGCAAGGGAGCTGCGAGAGTGAAGAAGGGGACGGTCCGTCTATGTGAGAAGGAAGCTGCCGAGGCGCAGTGTGTTGTGCTCAGTTTCAAGGCTGCCTGGAGGAGGGGGGGACTTGAAGAACGCCTTCTTTCTGGACGCCTCCTTCTGGCTGTGCTCCAGCTGCATGCACTCTGCAGCACTGAAGGTTTAGGAACCTGCTGCTGGCCAGCTTGTGTCCAGGAGTGCAAGGGCTGCGCCTTCCTTCCTGAAGCAGCCAGAGCATTCTCAGCTGCAGCTGCTTGTGAAGCAGCTCTTGGCTGGACATTTGAAATTGGCTCCCCTGAGTACATGAGCCCGGTGCCCAGCTGCTTGGTTCTTCGCCTTCTGTGCTCTGGACAGAACTGAAGCCCAGCCATGGCTTGGAGCTTTGCCGCTCTTCAGCGTGAGCACTGCACGCAGCCACGGTGTGCTGTGCAGGGATTTTCCTTCAGCTCGACGGACAAGCATTTTCTTGCTCTTTCAGCGAGTCCAAACTGGGCATGTAGCTCTCGCTCAGCGAAATGCGTCAGGCGAGAAACACTTGCTGGAGTAGCTTTTCGCTGGGCAAGACTTTCAACACAGCACCACAATTCGGGCAAGGAGCAGCAGAAAGGAAGACCATCTTTTGGTCCTGGCACCTTCTTCTGGGCGACACGCCTATCCGCCTCTTCGCTCCCTGCAAGGCTGTAAGCTTGGCGGTGGTGCTTGCAAGTGAGAAGGCAGGTGTAGAGAGCACCGCGATCTGCCGGCGCTGTGCAGGCTGGAAAGGAAAGAGGGCTACCACTAGGATGTGCTGCAAATACAGGTTTCCACGCGTCGAGGGTAAGCTCCGCGTAAGCTCGTTGACCTCAAACTGTTCTCTGTGCGAGACTTAGCTGAGAAGCTTTCCGTTCAGATTCAGGCTACAAGGCAGACCGAATGTGCTGCTACCTAGCGCTGAGAGAGAAAGTGCAGAGGCCAGGCGTGTTTGGGCAGAGGCAGCAGCCTGGAGCATTTCTCTGCTGGCACCGTGCTCTCTGGGCGAGAAGTAGACACCGCTTCCACTCCGGCACAATGAAGGAGCAGAGCACGGAGCTGGTATGCGCATCGCCCAGGCTGCCTCTCGCTTGTGTGCGGATTCACGTTAGCACTTGAAAACAGAAAGTTCAAGCTGCGGCTACTTGTGCTGCTACCTATTTCTCTTCCAGCTTTCCCTGGAAAGAATTGTGCCCAGCTTGATGCTTTTGAGATGCAGAGATGACAGTGGCAGATGCAGCGGAGACTGGAAATACAGAGTGCAGCGGAGAGTTTCTGGTGCTTTGACGTGAGGCAAGGGGAAAGTGCAGCCCAGCAGAGGCTTTGACTTCTGGAGCCTTTTTCTTTGGCAGCAGCTGCTGCAAGTGGGCAAGGGAGCTGCGAGAGTGAAGAAGGGGACGGTCCGTCTATGTGAGAAGGAAGCTGCCGAGGCGCAGTGTGTTGTGCTCAGTTTCAAGGCTGCCTGGAGGAGGGGGGGACTTGAAGAACGCCTTCTTTCTGGACGCCTCCTTCTGGCTGTGCTCCAGCTGCATGCACTCTGCAGCACTGAAGGTTTAGGAACCTGCTGCTGGCCAGCTTGTGTCCAGGAGTGCAAGGGCTGCGCCTTCCTTCCTGAAGCAGCCAGAGCATTCTCAGCTGCAGCTGCTTGTGAAGCAGCTCTTGGCTGGACATTTGAAATTGGCTCCCCTGAGTACATGAGCCCGGTGCCCAGCTGCTTGGTTCTTCGCCTTCTGTGCTCTGGACAGAAGTGAAGCCCAGCCATGGCTTGGAGCTTTGCCGCTCTTCAGCGTGAGCACTGCACGCAGCCACGGTGTGCTGTGCAGGGATTTTCCTTCAGCTCGACGGACAAGCATTTTCTTGCTCTTTCAGCGAGTCCAAACTGGGCATGTAGCTCTCGCTCAGCGAAATGCGTCAGGCGAGAAACACTTGCTGGAGTAGCTTTTCGCTGGGCAAGACTTTCAACACAGCACCACAATTCGGGCAAGGAGCAGCAGAAAGGAAGACCATCTTTTGGTCCTGGCACCTTCTTCTGGGCGACACGCCTATCCGCCTCTTCGCTCCCTGCAAGGCTGTAAGCTTGGCGGTGGTGCTTGCAAGTGAGAAGGCAGGTGTAGAGAGCACCGCGATCTGCCGGCGCTGTGCAGGCTGGAAAGGAAAGAGGGCTACCACTAGGATGTGCTGCAAATACAGGTTTCCACGCGTCGAGGGTAAGCTCCGCGTAAGCTCGTTGACCTCAAACTGTTCTCTGTGCGAGACTTAGCTGAGAAGCTTTCCGTTCAGATTCAGGCTGCAAGGCAGACCGAATGTGCTGCTACCTAGCGCTGAGAGAGAAAGTGCAGAGGCCAGGCGTGTTTGGGCAGAGGCATCAGCCTGGAGCATTTCTCTGCCGGCACCGTGCTCTCTGGGCGAGAAGTAGACACCGCTTCCACTCCGGCACAATGAAGGAGCAGAGCACGGAGCTGGTATGCGCATCGCCCAGGCTGCCTCTCGCTTGTGTGCGGATTCACGTTAGCACTTGAAAACAGAAAGTTCAAGCTGCGGCTACTTGTGCTGCTACCTATTTCTCTTCCAGCTTTCCCTGGAAAGAATTGTGCCCAGCTTGATGCTTTTGAGATGCAGAGATGACAGTGGCAGATGCAGCGGAGACTGGAAATACAGAGTGCAGCCGAGAGTTTCTGGTGCTTTGACGTGAGGCAAGGGGAAAGTGCAGCCCAGCAGAGGCTTTGACTTCTGGAGCCTTTTTCTTTGGCAGCAGCTGCTGCAAGTGGGCAAGGGAGCTGCGAGAGTGAAGAAGGGGACGGTCCGTCTATGTGAGAAGGAAGCTGCCGAGGCGCAGTGTGTTGTGCTCAGTTTCAAGGCTGCCTGGAGGAGGGGGGGACTTGAAGAACGCCTTCTTTCTGGACGCCTCCTTCTGGCTGTGCTCCAGCTGCATGCACTCTGCAGCACTGAAGGTTTAGGAACCTGCTGCTGGCCAGCTTGTGTCCAGGAGTGCAAGGGCTGCGCCTTCCTTCCTGAAGCAGCCAGAGCATTCTCAGCTGCAGCTGCTTGTGAAGCAGCTCTTGGCTGGACATTTGAAATTGGCTCCCCTGAGTACATGAGCCCGGTGCCCAGCTGCTTGGTTCTTCGCCTTCTGTGCTCTGGACAGAAGTGAAGCCCAGCCATGGCTTGGAGCTTTGCCGCTCTTCAGCGTGAGCACTGCACGCAGCCACGGTGTGCTGTGCAGGGATTTTCCTTCAGCTCGACGGACAAGCATTTTCTTGCTCTTTCAGCGAGTCCAAACTGGGCATGTAGCTCTCGCTCAGCGAAATGCGTCAGGCGAGAAACACTTGCTGGAGTAGCTTTTCGCTGGGCAAGACTTTCAACACAGCACCACAATTCGGGCAAGGAGCAGCAGAAAGGAAGACCATCTTTTGGTCCTGGCACCTTCTTCTGGGCGACATGCCTATCCGCCTCTTCGCTCCCTGCAAGGCTGTAAGCTTGGCGGTGGTGCTTGCAAGTGAGAAGGCAGGTGTAGAGAGCACCGCGATCTGCCGGCGCTGTGCAGGCTGGAAAGGAAAGAGGGCTACCACTAGGATGTGCTGCAAATACAGGTTTCCACGCGTCGAGGGTAAGCTCCGCGTAAGCTCGTTGACCTAAAACTGTTCTCTGTGCGAGACTTAGCTGAGAAGCTTTCCGTTCAGATTCAGGCTGCAAGGCAGACCGAATGTGCTGCTACCTAGCGCTGAGAGAGAAAGTGCAGAGGCCAGGCGTGTTTGGGCAGAGGCAGCAGCCTGGAGCATTTCTCTGCCGGCACCGTGCTCTCTGGGCGAGAAGTAGACACCGGTTCCACTCCGGCACAATGAAGGAGCAGAGCACGGAGCTGGTATGCGCATCGCCCAGGCTGCCTCTCGCTTGTGTGCGGATTCACGTTAGCACTTGAAAACAGAAAGTTCAAGCTGCGGCTACTTGTGCTGCTACCTATTTCTCTTCCAGCTTTCCCTGGAAAGAATTGTGCCCAGCTTGATGCTTTTGAGATGCAGAGATGACAGTGGCAGATGCAGCGGAGACTGGAAATACAGAGTGCAGCGGAGAGTTTCTGGTGCTTTGACGTGAGGCAAGGGGAAAGTGCAGCCCAGCAGAGGCTTTGACTTCTGGAGCCTTTTTCTTTGGCAGCAGCTGCTGCAAGTGGGCAAGGGAGCTGCGAGAGTGAAGAAGGGGACGGTCCGTCTATGTGAGAAGGAAGCTGCCGAGGCGCAGTGTGTTGTGCTCAGTTTCAAGGCTGCCTGGAGGAGGGGGGGACTTGAAGAACGCCTTCTTTCTGGACGCCTCCTTCTGGCTGTGCTCCAGCTGCATGCACTCTGCAGCACTGAAGGTTTAGGAACCTGCTGCTGGCCAGCTTGTGTCCAGGAGTGCAAGGGCTGCGCCTTCCTTCCTGAAGCAGCCAGAGCATTCTCAGCTGCAGCTGCTTGTGAAGCAGCTCTTGGCTGGACATTTGAAATTGGCTCCCCTGAGTACATGAGCCCGCTGCCCAGCTGCTTGGTTCTTCGCCTTCTGTGCTCTGGACAGAAGTGAAGCCCAGCCATGGCTTGGAGCTTTGCCGCTCTTCAGCGTGAGCACTGCATGCAGCCACGGTGTGCTGTGCAGGGATTTTCCTTCAGCTCGACGGACAAGCATTTTCTTGCTCTTTCAGCGAGTCCAAACTGGGCATGTAGCTCTCGCTCAGCGAAATGCGTCAGGCGAGAAACACTTGCTGGAGTAGCTTTTCGCTGGGCAAGACTTTCAACACAGCACCACAATTCGGGCAAGGAGCAGCAGAAAGGAAGACCATCTTTTGGTCCTGGCACCTTCTTCTGGGCGACACGCCTATCCGCCTCTTCGCTCCCTGCAAGGCTGTAAGCTTGGCGGTGGTGCTTGCAAGTGAGAAGGCAGGTGTAGAGAGCACCGCGATCTGCCGGCGCTGTGCAGGCTGGAAAGGAAAGAGGGCTACCACTAGGATGTGCTGCAAATACAGGTTTCCACGCGTCGAGGGTAAGCTCCGCGTAAGCTCGTTGACCTCAAACTGTTCTCTGTGCGAGACTTAGCTGAGAAGCTTTCCGTTCAGATTCAGGCTGCAAGGCAGACCGAATGTGCTGCTACCTAGCGCTGAGAGAGAAAGTGCAGAGGCCAGGCGTGTTTGGGCAGAGGCAGCAGCCTGGAGCATTTCTCTGCCGGCACCGTGCTCTCTGGGCGAGAAGTAGACACCGCTTCCACTCCGGCACAATGAAGGAGCAGAGCACGGAGCTGGTATGCGCATCGCCCAGGCTGCCTCTCGCTTGTGTGCGGATTCACGTTAGCACTTGAAAACAGAAAGTTCAAGCTGCGGCTACTTGTGCTGCTACCTATTTCTCTTCCAGCTTTCCCTGGAAAGAATTGTGCCCAGCTTGATGCTTTTGAGATGCAGAGATGACAGTGGCAGATGCAGCGGAGACTGGAAATACAGAGTGCAGCCGAGAGTTTCTGGTGCTTTGACGTGAGGCAAGGGGAAAGTGCAGCCCAGCAGAGGCTTTGACTTCTGGAGCCTTTTTCTTTGGCAGCAGCTGCTGCAAGTGGGCAAGGGAGCTGCGAGAGTGAAGAAGGGGACGGTCCGTCTATGTGAGAAGGAAGCTGCCGAGGCGCAGTGTGTTGTGCTCAGTTTCAAGGCTGCCTGGAGGAGGGGGGGACTTGAAGAACGCCTTCTTTCTGGACGCCTCCTTCTGGCTGTGCTCCAGCTGCATGCACTCTGCAGCACTGAAGGTTTAGGAACCTGCTGCTGGCCAGCTTGTGTCCAGGAGTGCAAGGGCTGCGCCTTCCTTCCTGAAGCAGCCAGAGCATTCTCAGCTGCAGCTGCTTGTGAAGCAGCTCTTGGCTGGACATTTGAAATTGGCTCCCCTGAGTACATGAGCCCGGTGCCCAGCTGCTTGGTTCTTCGCCTTCTGTGCTCTGGACAGAAGTGAAGCCCAGCCATGGCTTGGAGCTTTGCCGCTCTTCAGCGTGAGCACTGCACGCAGCCACGGTGTGCTGTGCAGGGATTTTCCTTCAGCTCGACGGACAAGCATTTTCTTGCTCTTTCAGCGAGTCCAAACTGGGCATGTAGCTCTCGCTCAGCGAAATGCGTCAGGCGAGAAACACTTGCTGGAGTAGCTTTTCGCTGGGCAAGACTTTCAACACAGCACCACAATTCGGGCAAGGAGCAGCAGAAAGGAAGACCATCTTTTGGTCCTGGCACCTTCTTCTGGGCGACACGCCTATCCGCCTCTTCTCTCCCTGCAAGGCTGTAAGCTTGGCGGTGGTGCTTGCAAGTGAGAAGGCAGGTGCAGAGAGCACCGCGATCTGCCGGCGCTGTGCAGGCTGGAAAGGAAAGAGGGCTACCACTAGGATGTGCTGCAAATACAGGTTTCCACGCGACGAGGGTAAGCTCCGCGTAAGCTCGTTGACCTCAAACTGTTCTCTGTGCGAGACTTAGCTGAGAAGCTTTCCGTTCAGATTCAGGCTGCAAGGCAGACCGAATGTGCTGCTACCTAGCGCTGAGAGAGAAAGTGCAGAGGCCAGGCGTGTTTGGGCAGAGGCAGCAGCCTGGAGCATTTCTCTGCCGGCACCGTGCTCTCTGGGCGAGAAGTAGACACCGCTTCCACTCCGGCACAATGAAGGAGCAGAGCACGGAGCTGGTATGCGCATCGCCCAGGCTGCCTCTCGCTTGTGTGCGGATTCACGTTAGCACTTGAAAACAGAAAGTTCAAGCTGCGGCTACTTGTGCTGCTACCTATTTCTCTTCCAGCTTTCCCTGGAAAGAATTGTGCCCAGCTTGATGCTTTTGAGATGCAGAGATGACAGTGGCAGATGCAGCGGAGACTGGAAATACAGAGTGCAGCCGAGAGTTTCTGGTGCTTTGACGTGAGGCAAGGGGAAAGTGCAGCCCAGCAGAGGCTTTGACTTCTGGAGCCTTTTTCTTTGGCAGCAGCTGCTGCAAGTGGGCAAGGGAGCTGCGAGAGTGAAGAAGGGGACGGTCCGTCTATGTGAGAAGGAAGCTGCCGAGGCGCAGTGTGTTGTGCTCAGTTTCAAGGCTGCCTGGAGGAGGGGGGGACTTGAAGAACGCCTTCTTTCTGGACGCCTCCTTCTGGCTGTGCTCCAGCTGCATGCACTCTGCAGCACTGAAGGTTTAGGAACCTGCTGCTGGCCAGCTTGTGTCCAGGAGTGCAAGGGCTGCGCCTTCCTTCCTGAAGCAGCCAGAGCATTCTCAGCTGCAGCTGCTTGTGAAGCAGCTCTTGGCTGGACATTTGAAATTGGCTCCCCTGAGTACATGAGCCCGCTGCCCAGCTGCTTGGTTCTTCGCCTTCTGTGCTCTGGACAGAACTGAAGCCCAGCCATGGCTTGGAGCTTTGCCGCTCTTCAGCGTGAGCACTGCACGCAGCCACGGTGTGCTGTGCAGGGATTTTCCTTCAGCTCGACGGACAAGCATTTTCTTGCTCTTTCAGCGAGTCCAAACTGGGCATGTAGCTCTCGCTCAGCGAAATGCGTCAGGCGAGAAACACTTGCTGGAGTAGCTTTTCGCTGGGCAAGACTTTCAACACAGCACCACAATTCGGGCAAGGAGCAGCAGAAAGGAAGACCATCTTTTGGTCCTGGCACCTTCTTCTGGGCGACACGCCTATCCGCCTCTTCTCTCCCTGCAAGGCTGTAAGCTTGGCGGTGGTGCTTGCAAGTGAGAAGGCAGGTGTAGAGAGCACCGCGATCTGCCGGCGCTGTGCAGGCTGGAAAGGAAAGAGGGCTACCACTAGGATGTGCTGCAAATACAGGTTTCCACGCGTCGAGGGTAAGCTCCGCGTAAGCTCGTTGACCTAAAACTGTTCTCTGTGCGAGACTTAGCTGAGAAGCTTTCCGTTCAGATTCAGGCTGCAAGGCAGACCGAATGTGCTGCTACCTAGCGCTGAGAGAGAAAGTGCAGAGGCCAGGCGTGTTTGGGCAGAGGCATCAGCCTGGAGCATTTCTCTGCTGGCACCGTGCTCTCTGGGCGAGAAGTAGACACCGGTTCCACTCCGGCACAATGAAGGAGCAGAGCACGGAGCTGGTATGCGCATCGCCCAGGCTGCCTCTCGCTTGTGTGCGGATTCACGTTAGCACTTGAAAACAGAAAGTTCAAGCTGCGGCTACTTGTGCTGCTACCTATTTCTCTTCCAGCTTTCCCTGGAAAGAATTGTGCCCAGCTTGATGCTTTTGAGATGCAGAGATGACAGTGGCAGATGCAGCGGAGACTGGAAATACAGAGTGCAGCGGAGAGTTTCTGGTGCTTTGACGTGAGGCAAGGGGAAAGTGCAGCCCAGCAGAGGCTTTGACTTCTGGAGCCTTTTTCTTTGGCAGCAGCTGCTGCAAGTGGGCAAGGGAGCTGCGAGAGTGAAGAAGGGGACGGTCCGTCTATGTGAGAAGGAAGCTGCCGAGGCGCAGTGTGTTGTGCTCAGTTTCAAGGCTGCCTGGAGGAGGGGGGGACTTGAAGAACGCCTTCTTTCTGGACGCCTCCTTCTGGCTGTGCTCCAGCTGCATGCACTCTGCAGCACTGAAGGTTTAGGAACCTGCTGCTGGCCAGCTTGTGTCCAGGAGTGCAAGGGCTGCGCCTTCCTTCCTGAAGCAGCCAGAGCATTCTCAGCTGCAGCTGCTTGTGAAGCAGCTCTTGGCTGGACATTTGAAATTGGCTCCCCTGAGTACATGAGCCCGCTGCCCAGCTGCTTGGTTCTTCGCCTTCTGTGCTCTGGACAGAAGTGAAGCCCAGCCATGGCTTGGAGCTTTGCCGCTCTTCAGCGTGAGCACTGCACGCAGCCACGGTGTGCTGTGCAGGGATTTTCCTTCAGCTCGACGGACAAGCATTTTCTTGCTCTTTCAGCGAGTCCAAACTGGGCATGTAGCTCTCGCTCAGCGAAATGCGTCAGGCGAGAAACACTTGCTGGAGTAGCTTTTCGCTGGGCAAGACTTTCAACACAGCACCACAATTCGGGCAAGGAGCAGCAGAAAGGAAGACCATCTTTTGGTCCTGGCACCTTCTTCTGGGCGACACGCCTATCCGCCTCTTCGCTCCCTGCAAGGCTGTAAGCTTGGCGGTGGTGCTTGCAAGTGAGAAGGCAGGTGTAGAGAGCACCGCGATCTGCCGGCGCTGTGCAGGCTGGAAAGGAAAGAGGGCTACCACTAGGATGTGCTGCAAATACAGGTTTCCACGCGTCGAGGGTAAGCTCCGCGTAAGCTCGTTGACCTAAAACTGTTCTCTGTGCGAGACTTAGCTGAGAAGCTTTCCGTTCAGATTCAGGCTACAAGGCAGACCGAATGTGCTGCTACCTAGCGCTGAGAGAGAAAGTGCAGAGGCCAGGCGTGTTTGGGCAGAGGCATCAGCCTGGAGCATTTCTCTGCCGGCACCGTGCTCTCTGGGCGAGAAGTAGACACCGCTTCCACTCCGGCACAATGAAGGAGCAGAGCACGGAGCTGGTATGCGCATCGCCCAGGCTGCCTCTCGCTTGTGTGCGGATTCACGTTAGCACTTGAAAACAGAAAGTTCAAGCTGCGGCTACTTGTGCTGCTACCTATTTCTCTTCCAGCTTTCCCTGGAAAGAATTGTGCCCAGCTTGATGCTTTTGAGATGCAGAGATGACAGTGGCAGATGCAGCGGAGACTGGAAATACAGAGTGCAGCCGAGAGTTTCTGGTGCTTTGACGTGAGGCAAGGGGAAAGTGCAGCCCAGCAGAGGCTTTGACTTCTGGAGCCTTTTTCTTTGACAGCAGCTGCTGCAAGTGGGCAAGGGAGCTGCGAGAGTGAAGAAGGGGACGGTCCGTCTATGTGAGAAGGAAGCTGCCGAGGCGCAGTGTGTTGTGCTCAGTTTCAAGGCTGCCTGGAGGAGGGGGGGACTTGAAGAACGCCTTCTTTCTGGACGCCTCCTTCTGGCTGTGCTCCAGCTGCATGCACTCTGCAGCACTGAAGGTTTAGGAACCTGCTGCTGGCCAGCTTGTGTCCAGGAGTGCAAGGGCTGCGCCTTCCTTCCTGAAGCAGCCAGAGCATTCTCAGCTGCAGCTGCTTGTGAAGCAGCTCTTGGCTGGACATTTGAAATTGGCTCCCCTGAGTACATGAGCCCGGTGCCCAGCTGCTTGGTTCTTCGCCTTCTGTGCTCTGGACAGAAGTGAAGCCCAGCCATGGCTTGGAGCTTTGCCGCTCTTCAGCGTGAGCACTGCACGCAGCCACGGTGTGCTGTGCAGGGATTTTCCTTCAGCTCGACGGACAAGCACTTTCTTGCTCTTTCAGCGAGTCCAAACTGGGCATGTAGCTCTCGCTCAGCGAAATGCGTCAGGCGAGAAACACTTGCTGGAGTAGCTTTTCGCTGGGCAAGACTTTCAACACAGCACCACAATTCGGGCAAGGAGCAGCAGAAAGGAAGACCATCTTTTGGTCCTGGCACCTTCTTCTGGGTGACACGCCTATCCGCCTCTTCTCTCCCTGCAAGGCTGTAAGCTTGGCGGTGGTGCTTGCAAGTGAGAAGGCAGGTGCAGAGAGCACCGCGATCTGCCGGCGCTGTGCAGGCTGGAAAGGAAAGAGGGCTACCACTAGGATGTGCTGCAAATACAGGTTTCCACGCGACGAGGGTAAGCTCCGCGTAAGCTCGTTGACCTAAAACTGTTCTCTGTGCGAGACTTAGCTGAGAAGCTTTCCGTTCAGATTCAGGCTGCAAGGCAGACCGAATGTGCTGCTACCTAGCGCTGAGAGAGAAAGTGCAGAGGCCAGGCGTGTTTGGGCAGAGGCATCAGCCTGGAGCATTTCTCTGCCGGCACCGTGCTCTCTGGGCGAGAAGTAGACACCGCTTCCACTCCGGCACAATGAAGGAGCAGAGCACGGAGCTGGTATGCGCATCGCCCAGGCTGCCTCTCGCTTGTGTGCGGATTCACGTTAGCACTTGAAAACAGAAAGTTCAAGCTGCGGCTACTTGTGCTGCTACCTATTTCTCTTCCAGCTTTCCCTGGAAAGAATTGTGCCCAGCTTGATGCTTTTGAGATGCAGAGATGACAGTGGCAGATGCAGCGGAGACTGGAAATACAGAGTGCAGCCGAGAGTTTCTGGTGCTTTGACGTGAGGCAAGGGGAAAGTGCAGCCCAGCAGAGGCTTTGACTTCTGGAGCCTTTTTCTTTGGCAGCAGCTGCTGCAAGTGGGCAAGGGAGCTGCGAGAGTGAAGAAGGGGACGGTCCGTCTATGTGAGAAGGAAGCTGCCGAGGCGCAGTGTGTTGTGCTCAGTTTCAAGGCTGCCTGGAGGAGGGGGGGACTTGAAGAACGCCTTCTTTCTGGACGCCTCCTTCTGGCTGTGCTCCAGCTGCATGCACTCTGCAGCACTGAAGGTTTAGGAACCTGCTGCTGGCCAGCTTGTGTCCAGGAGTGCAAGGGCTGCGCCTTCCTTCCTGAAGCAGCCAGAGCATTCTCAGCTGCAGCTGCTTGTGAAGCAGCTCTTGGCTGGACATTTGAAATTGGCTCCCCTGAGTACATGAGCCCGCTGCCCAGCTGCTTGGTTCTTCGCCTTCTGTGCTCTGGACAGAAGTGAAGCCCAGCCATGGCTTGGAGCTTTGCCGCTCTTCAGCGTGAGCACTGCACGCAGCCACGGTGTGCTGTGCAGGGATTTTCCTTCAGCTCGACGGACAAGCATTTTCTTGCTCTTTCAGCGAGTCCAAACTGGGCATGTAGCTCTCGCTCAGCGAAATGCGTCAGGCGAGAAACACTTGCTGGAGTAGCTTTTCGCTGGGCAAGACTTTCAACACAGCACCACAATTCGGGCAAGGAGCAGCAGAAAGGAAGACCATCTTTTGGTCCTGGCACCTTCTTCTGGGCGACACGCCTATCCGCCTCTTCGCTCCCTGCAAGGCTGTAAGCTTGGCGGTGGTGCTTGCAAGTGAGAAGGCAGGTGTAGAGAGCACCGCGATCTGCCGGCGCTGTGCAGGCTGGAAAGGAAAGAGGGCTACCACTAGGATGTGCTGCAAATACAGGTTTCCACGCGACGAGGGTAAGCTCCGCGTAAGCTCGTTGACCTCAAACTGTTCTCTGTGCGAGACTTAGCTGAGAAGCTTTCCGTTCAGATTCAGGCTGCAAGGCAGACCGAATGTGCTGCTACCTAGCGCTGAGAGAGAAAGTGCAGAGGCCAGGCGTGTTTGGGCAGAGGCAGCAGCCTGGAGCATTTCTCTGCTGGCACCGTGCTCTCTGGGCGAGAAGTAGACACCGGTTCCACTCCGGCACAATGAAGGAGCAGAGCACGGAGCTGGTATGCGCATCGCCCAGGCTGCCTCTCGCTTGTGTGCGGATTCACGTTAGCACTTGAAAACAGAAAGTTCAAGCTGCGGCTACTTGTGCTGCTACCTATTTCTCTTCCAGCTTTCCCTGGAAAGAATTGTGCCCAGCTTGATGCTTTTGAGATGCAGAGATGACAGTGGCAGATGCAGCGGAGACTGGAAATACAGAGTGCAGCGGAGAGTTTCTGGTGCTTTGACGTGAGGCAAGGGGAAAGTGCAGCCCAGCAGAGGCTTTGACTTCTGGAGCCTTTTTCTTTGGCAGCAGCTGCTGCAAGTGGGCAAGGGAGCTGCGAGAGTGAAGAAGGGGACGGTCCGTCTATGTGAGAAGGAAGCTGCCGAGGCGCAGTGTGTTGTGCTCAGTTTCAAGGCTGCCTGGAGGAGGGGGGGACTTGAAGAACGCCTTCTTTCTGGACGCCTCCTTCTGGCTGTGCTCCAGCTGCATGCACTCTGCAGCACTGAAGGTTTAGGAACCTGCTGCTGGCCAGCTTGTGTCCAGGAGTGCAAGGGCTGCGCCTTCCTTCCTGAAGCAGCCAGAGCATTCTCAGCTGCAGCTGCTTGTGAAGCAGCTCTTGGCTGGACATTTGAAATTGGCTCCCCTGAGTACATGAGCCCGCTGCCCAGCTGCTTGGTTCTTCGCCTTCTGTGCTCTGGACAGAAGTGAAGCCCAGCCATGGCTTGGAGCTTTGCCGCTCTTCAGCGTGAGCACTGCACGCAGCCACGGTGTGCTGTGCAGGGATTTTCCTTCAGCTCGACGGACAAGCATTTTCTTGCTCTTTCAGCGAGTCCAAACTGGGCATGTAGCTCTCGCTCAGCGAAATGCGTCAGGCGAGAAACACTTGCTGGAGTAGCTTTTCGCTGGGCAAGACTTTCAACACAGCACCACAATTCGGGCAAGGAGCAGCAGAAAGGAAGACCATCTTTTGGTCCTGGCACCTTCTTCTGGGCGACACGCCTATCCGCCTCTTCGCTCCCTGCAAGGCTGTAAGCTTGGCGGTGGTGCTTGCAAGTGAGAAGGCAGGTGTAGAGAGCACCGCGATCTGCCGGCGCTGTGCAGGCTGGAAAGGAAAGAGGGCTACCACTAGGATGTGCTGCAAATACAGGTTTCCACGCGTCGAGGGTAAGCTCCGCGTAAGCTCGTTGACCTAAAACTGTTCTCTGTGCGAGACTTAGCTGAGAAGCTTTCCGTTCAGATTCAGGCTGCAAGGCAGACCGAATGTGCTGCTACCTAGCGCTGAGAGAGAAAGTGCAGAGGCCAGGCGTGTTTGGGCAGAGGCATCAGCCTGGAGCATTTCTCTGCCGGCACCGTGCTCTCTGGGCGAGAAGTAGACACCGGTTCCACTCCGGCACAATGAAGGAGCAGAGCACGGAGCTGGTATGCGCATCGCCCAGGCTGCCTCTCGCTTGTGTGCGGATTCACGTTAGCACTTGAAAACAGAAAGTTCAAGCTGCGGCTACTTGTGCTGCTACCTATTTCTCTTCCAGCTTTCCCTGGAAAGAATTGTGCCCAGCTTGATGCTTTTGAGATGCAGAGATGACAGTGGCAGATGCAGCGGAGACTGGAAATACAGAGTGCAGCGGAGAGTTTCTGGTGCTTTGACGTGAGGCAAGGGGAAAGTGCAGCCCAGCAGAGGCTTTGACTTCTGGAGCCTTTTTCTTTGGCAGCAGCTGCTGCAAGTGGGCAAGGGAGCTGCGAGAGTGAAGAAGGGGACGGTCCGTCTATGTGAGAAGGAAGCTGCCGAGGCGCAGTGTGTTGTGCTCAGTTTCAAGGCTGCCTGGAGGAGGGGGGGACTTGAAGAACGCCTTCTTTCTGGACGCCTCCTTCTGGCTGTGCTCCAGCTGCATGCACTCTGCAGCACTGAAGGTTTAGGAACCTGCTGCTGGCCAGCTTGTGTCCAGGAGTGCAAGGGCTGCGCCTTCCTTCCTGAAGCAGCCAGAGCATTCTCAGCTGCAGCTGCTTGTGAAGCAGCTCTTGGCTGGACATTTGAAATTGGCTCCCCTGAGTACATGAGCCCGGTGCCCAGCTGCTTGGTTCTTCGCCTTCTGTGCTCTGGACAGAAGTGAAGCCCAGCCATGGCTTGGAGCTTTGCCGCTCTTCAGCGTGAGCACTGCACGCAGCCACGGTGTGCTGTGCAGGGATTTTCCTTCAGCTCGACGGACAAGCATTTTCTTGCTCTTTCAGCGAGTCCAAACTGGGCATGTAGCTCTCGCTCAGCGAAATGCGTCAGGCGAGAAACACTTGCTGGAGTAGCTTTTCGCTGGGCAAGACTTTCAACACAGCACCACAATTCGGGCAAGGAGCAGCAGAAAGGAAGACCATCTTTTGGTCCTGGCACCTTCTTCTGGGCGACACGCCTATCCGCCTCTTCGCTCCCTGCAAGGCTGTAAGCTTGGCGGTGGTGCTTGCAAGTGAGAAGGCAGGTGTAGAGAGCACCGCGATCTGCCGGCGCTGTGCAGGCTGGAAAGGAAAGAGGGCTACCACTAGGATGTGCTGCAAATACAGGTTTCCACGCGTCGAGGGTAAGCTCCGCGTAAGCTCGTTGACCTAAAACTGTTCTCTGTGCGAGACTTAGCTGAGAAGCTTTCCGTTCAGATTCAGGCTACAAGGCAGACCGAATGTGCTGCTACCTAGCGCTGAGAGAGAAAGTGCAGAGGCCAGGCGTGTTTGGGCAGAGGCAGCAGCCTGGAGCATTTCTCTGCTGGCACCGTGCTCTCTGGGCGAGAAGTAGACACCGCTTCCACTCCGGCACAATGAAGGAGCAGAGCACGGAGCTGGTATGCGCATCGCCCAGGCTGCCTCTCGCTTGTGTGCGGATTCACGTTAGCACTTGAAAACAGAAAGTTCAAGCTGCGGCTACTTGTGCTGCTACCTATTTCTCTTCCAGCTTTCCCTGGAAAGAATTGTGCCCAGCTTGATGCTTTTGAGATGCAGAGATGACAGTGGCAGATGCAGCGGAGACTGGAAATACAGAGTGCAGCGGAGAGTTTCTGGTGCTTTGACGTGAGGCAAGGGGAAAGTGCAGCCCAGCAGAGGCTTTGACTTCTGGAGCCTTTTTCTTTGGCAGCAGCTGCTGCAAGTGGGCAAGGGAGCTGCGAGAGTGAAGAAGGGGACGGTCCGTGTATGTGAGAAGGAAGCTGCCGAGGCGCAGTGTGTTGTGCTCAGTTTCAAGGCTGCCTGGAGGAGGGGGGGACTTGAAGAACGCCTTCTTTCTGGACGCCTCCTTCTGGCTGTGCTCCAGCTGCATGCACTCTGCAGCACTGAAGGTTTAGGAACCTGCTGCTGGCCAGCTTGTGTCCAGGAGTGCAAGGGCTGCGCCTTCCTTCCTGAAGCAGCCAGAGCATTCTCAGCTGCATGTGCTTGTGAAGCAGCTCTTGGCTGGACATTTGAAATTGGCTCCCCTGAGTACATGAGCCCGGTGCCCAGCTGCTTGGTTCTTCGCCTTCTGTGCTCTGGACAGAACTGAAGCCCAGCCATGGCTTGGAGCTTTGCCGCTCTTCAGCGTGAGCACTGCACGCAGCCACGGTGTGCTGTGCAGGGATTTTCCTTCAGCTCGACGGACAAGCATTTTCTTGCTCTTTCAGCGAGTCCAAACTGGGCATGTAGCTCTCGCTCAGCGAAATGCGTCAGGCGAGAAACACTTGCTGGAGTAGCTTTTCGCTGGGCAAGACTTTCAACACAGCACCACAATTCGGGCAAGGAGCAGCAGAAAGGAAGACCATCTTTTGGTCCTGGCACCTTCTTCTGGGTGACACGCCTATCCGCCTCTTCTCTCCCTGCAAGGCTGTAAGCTTGGCGGTGGTGCTTGCAAGTGAGAAGGCAGGTGCAGAGAGCACCGCGATCTGCCGGCGCTGTGCAGGCTGGAAAGGAAAGAGGGCTACCACTAGGATGTGCTGCAAATACAGGTTTCCACGCGACGAGGGTAAGCTCCGCGTAAGCTCGTTGACCTAAAACTGTTCTCTGTGCGAGACTTAGCTGAGAAGCTTTCCGTTCAGATTCAGGCTACAAGGCAGACCGAATGTGCTGCTACCTAGCGCTGAGAGAGAAAGTGCAGAGGCCAGGCGTGTTTGGGCAGAGGCAGCAGCCTGGAGCATTTCTCTGCCGGCACCGTGCTCTCTGGGCGAGAAGTAGACACCGCTTCCACTCCGGCACAATGAAGGAGCAGAGCACGGAGCTGGTATGCGCATCGCCCAGGCTGCCTCTCGCTTGTGTGCGGATTCACGTTAGCACTTGAAAACAGAAAGTTCAAGCTGCGGCTACTTGTGCTGCTACCTATTTCTCTTCCAGCTTTCCCTGGAAAGAATTGTGCCCAGCTTGATGCTTTTGAGATGCAGAGATGACAGTGGCAGATGCAGCGGAGACTGGAAATACAGAGTGCAGCGGAGAGTTTCTGGTGCTTTGACGTGAGGCAAGGGGAAAGTGCAGCCCAGCAGAGGCTTTGACTTCTGGAGCCTTTTTCTTTGGCAGCAGCTGCTGCAAGTGGGCAAGGGAGCTGCGAGAGTGAAGAAGGGGACGGTCCGTCTATGTGAGAAGGAAGCTGCCGAGGCGCAGTGTGTTGTGCTCAGTTTCAAGGCTGCCTGGAGGAGGGGGGGACTTGAAGAACGCCTTCTTTCTGGACGCCTCCTTCTGGCTGTGCTCCAGCTGCATGCACTCTGCAGCACTGAAGGTTTAGGAACCTGCTGCTGGCCAGCTTGTGTCCAGGAGTGCAAGGGCTGCGCCTTCCTTCCTGAAGCAGCCAGAGCATTCTCAGCTGCAGCTGCTTGTGAAGCAGCTCTTGGCTGGACATTTGAAATTGGCTCCCCTGAGTACATGAGCCCGCTGCCCAGCTGCTTGGTTCTTCGCCTTCTGTGCTCTGGACAGAAGTGAAGCCCAGCCATGGCTTGGAGCTTTGCCGCTCTTCAGCGTGAGCACTGCACGCAGCCACGGTGTGCTGTGCAGGGATTTTCCTTCAGCTCGACGGACAAGCATTTTCTTGCTCTTTCAGCGAGTCCAAACTGGGCATGTAGCTCTCGCTCAGCGAAATGCGTCAGGCGAGAAACACTTGCTGGAGTAGCTTTTCGCTGGGCAAGACTTTCAACACAGCACCACAATTCGGGCAAGGAGCAGCAGAAAGGAAGACCATCTTTTGGTCCTGGCACCTTCTTCTGGGCGACACGCCTATCCGCCTCTTCGCTCCCTGCAAGGCTGTAAGCTTGGCGGTGGTGCTTGCAAGTGAGAAGGCAGGTGTAGAGAGCACCGCGATCTGCCGGCGCTGTGCAGGCTGGAAAGGAAAGAGGGCTACCACTAGGATGTGCTGCAAATACAGGTTTCCACGCGTCGAGGGTAAGCTCCGCGTAAGCTCGTTGACCTAAAACTGTTCTCTGTGCGAGACTTAGCTGAGAAGCTTTCCGTTCAGATTCAGGCTGCAAGGCAGACCGAATGTGCTGCTACCTAGCGCTGAGAGAGAAAGTGCAGAGGCCAGGCGTGTTTGGGCAGAGGCAGCAGCCTGGAGCATTTCTCTGCCGGCACCGTGCTCTCTGGGCGAGAAGTAGACACCGCTTCCACTCCGGCACAATGAAGGAGCAGAGCACGGAGCTGGTATGCGCATCGCCCAGGCTGCCTCTCGCTTGTGTGCGGATTCACGTTAGCACTTGAAAACAGAAAGTTCAAGCTGCGGCTACTTGTGCTGCTACCTATTTCTCTTCCAGCTTTCCCTGGAAAGAATTGTGCCCAGCTTGATGCTTTTGAGATGCAGAGATGACAGTGGCAGATGCAGCGGAGACTGGAAATACAGAGTGCAGCGGAGAGTTTCTGGTGCTTTGACGTGAGGCAAGGGGAAAGTGCAGCCCAGCAGAGGCTTTGACTTCTGGAGCCTTTTTCTTTGGCAGCAGCTGCTGCAAGTGGGCAAGGGAGCTGCGAGAGTGAAGAAGGGGACGGTCCGTCTATGTGAGAAGGAAGCTGCCGAGGCGCAGTGTGTTGTGCTCAGTTTCAAGGCTGCCTGGAGGAGGGGGGGACTTGAAGAACGCCTTCTTTCTGGACGCCTCCTTCTGGCTGTGCTCCAGCTGCATGCACTCTGCAGCACTGAAGGTTTAGGAACCTGCTGCTGGCCAGCTTGTGTCCAGGAGTGCAAGGGCTGCGCCTTCCTTCCTGAAGCAGCCAGAGCATTCTCAGCTGCAGCTGCTTGTGAAGCAGCTCTTGGCTGGACATTTGAAATTGGCTCCCCTGAGTACATGAGCCCGCTGCCCAGCTGCTTGGTTCTTCGCCTTCTGTGCTCTGGACAGAAGTGAAGCCCAGCCATGGCTTGGAGCTTTGCCGCTCTTCAGCGTGAGCACTGCACGCAGCCACGGTGTGCTGTGCAGGGATTTTCCTTCAGCTCGACGGACAAGCATTTTCTTGCTCTTTCAGCGAGTCCAAACTGGGCATGTAGCTCTCGCTCAGCGAAATGCGTCAGGCGAGAAACACTTGCTGGAGTAGCTTTTCGCTGGGCAAGACTTTCAACACAGCACCACAATTCGGGCAAGGAGCAGCAGAAAGGAAGACCATCTTTTGGTCCTGGCACCTTCTTCTGGGCGACATGCCTATCCGCCTCTTCGCTCCCTGCAAGGCTGTAAGCTTGGCGGTGGTGCTTGCAAGTGAGAAGGCAGGTGTAGAGAGCACCGCGATCTGCCGGCGCTGTGCAGGCTGGAAAGGAAAGAGGGCTACCACTAGGATGTGCTGCAAATACAGGTTTCCACGCGTCGAGGGTAAGCTCCGCGTAAGCTCGTTGACCTAAAACTGTTCTCTGTGCGAGACTTAGCTGAGAAGCTTTCCGTTCAGATTCAGGCTGCAAGGCAGACCGAATGTGCTGCTACCTAGCGCTGAGAGAGAAAGTGCAGAGGCCAGGCGTGTTTGGGCAGAGGCATCAGCCTGGAGCATTTCTCTGCTGGCACCGTGCTCTCTGGGCGAGAAGTAGACACCGGTTCCACTCCGGCACAATGAAGGAGCAGAGCACGGAGCTGGTATGCGCATCGCCCAGGCTGCCTCTCGCTTGTGTGCGGATTCACGTTAGCACTTGAAAACAGAAAGTTCAAGCTGCGGCTACTTGTGCTGCTACCTATTTCTCTTCCAGCTTTCCCTGGAAAGAATTGTGCCCAGCTTGATGCTTTTGAGATGCAGAGATGACAGTGGCAGATGCAGCGGAGACTGGAAATACAGAGTGCAGCGGAGAGTTTCTGGTGCTTTGACGTGAGGCAAGGGGAAAGTGCAGCCCAGCAGAGGCTTTGACTTCTGGAGCCTTTTTCTTTGGCAGCAGCTGCTGCAAGTGGGCAAGGGAGCTGCGAGAGTGAAGAAGGGGACGGTCCGTCTATGTGAGAAGGAAGCTGCCGAGGCGCAGTGTGTTGTGCTCAGTTTCAAGGCTGCCTGGAGGAGGGGGGGACTTGAAGAACGCCTTCTTTCTGGACGCCTCCTTCTGGCTGTGCTCCAGCTGCATGCACTCTGCAGCACTGAAGGTTTAGGAACCTGCTGCTGGCCAGCTTGTGTCCAGGAGTGCAAGGGCTGCGCCTTCCTTCCTGAAGCAGCCAGAGCATTCTCAGCTGCAGCTGCTTGTGAAGCAGCTCTTGGCTGGACATTTGAAATTGGCTCCCCTGAGTACATGAGCCCGGTGCCCAGCTGCTTGGTTCTTCGCCTTCTGTGCTCTGGACAGAAGTGAAGCCCAGCCATGGCTTGGAGCTTTGCCGCTCTTCAGCGTGAGCACTGCATGCAGCCACGGTGTGCTGTGCAGGGATTTTCCTTCAGCTCGACGGACAAGCATTTTCTTGCTCTTTCAGCGAGTCCAAACTGGGCATGTAGCTCTCGCTCAGCGAAATGCGTCAGGCGAGAAACACTTGCTGGAGTAGCTTTTCGCTGGGCAAGACTTTCAACACAGCACCACAATTCGGGCAAGGAGCAGCAGAAAGGAAGACCATCTTTTGGTCCTGGCACCTTCTTCTGGGCGACACGCCTATCCGCCTCTTCGCTCCCTGCAAGGCTGTAAGCTTGGCGGTGGTGCTTGCAAGTGAGAAGGCAGGTGTAGAGAGCACCGCGATCTGCCGGCGCTGTGCAGGCTGGAAAGGAAAGAGGGCTACCACTAGGATGTGCTGCAAATACAGGTTTCCACGCGTCGAGGGTAAGCTCCGCGTAAGCTCGTTGACCTCAAACTGTTCTCTGTGCGAGACTTAGCTGAGAAGCTTTCCGTTCAGATTCAGGCTGCAAGGCAGACCGAATGTGCTGCTACCTAGCGCTGAGAGAGAAAGTGCAGAGGCCAGGCGTGTTTGGGCAGAGGCAGCAGCCTGGAGCATTTCTCTGCCGGCACCGTGCTCTCTGGGCGAGAAGTAGACACCGCTTCCACTCCGGCACAATGAAGGAGCAGAGCACGGAGCTGGTATGCGCATCGCCCAGGCTGCCTCTCGCTTGTGTGCGGATTCACGTTAGCACTTGAAAACAGAAAGTTCAAGCTGCGGCTACTTGTGCTGCTACCTATTTCTCTTCCAGCTTTCCCTGGAAAGAATTGTGCCCAGCTTGATGCTTTTGAGATGCAGAGATGACAGTGGCAGATGCAGCGGAGACTGGAAATACAGAGTGCAGCGGAGAGTTTCTGGTGCTTTGACGTGAGGCAAGGGGAAAGTGCAGCCCAGCAGAGGCTTTGACTTCTGGAGCCTTTTTCTTTGGCAGCAGCTGCTGCAAGTGGGCAAGGGAGCTGCGAGAGTGAAGAAGGGGACGGTCCGTCTATGTGAGAAGGAAGCTGCCGAGGCGCAGTGTGTTGTGCTCAGTTTCAAGGCTGCCTGGAGGAGGGGGGGACTTGAAGAACGCCTTCTTTCTGGACGCCTCCTTCTGGCTGTGCTCCAGCTGCATGCACTCTGCAGCACTGAAGGTTTAGGAACCTGCTGCTGGCCAGCTTGTGTCCAGGAGTGCAAGGGCTGCGCCTTCCTTCCTGAAGCAGCCAGAGCATTCTCAGCTGCAGCTGCTTGTGAAGCAGCTCTTGGCTGGACATTTGAAATTGGCTCCCCTGAGTACATGAGCCCGCTGCCCAGCTGCTTGGTTCTTCGCCTTCTGTGCTCTGGACAGAAGTGAAGCCCAGCCATGGCTTGGAGCTTTGCCGCTCTTCAGCGTGAGCACTGCACGCAGCCACGGTGTGCTGTGCAGGGATTTTCCTTCAGCTCGACGGACAAGCATTTTCTTGCTCTTTCAGCGAGTCCAAACTGGGCATGTAGCTCTCGCTCAGCGAAATGCGTCAGGCGAGAAACACTTGCTGGAGTAGCTTTTCGCTGGGCAAGACTTTCAACACAGCACCACAATTCGGGCAAGGAGCAGCAGAAAGGAAGACCATCTTTTGGTCCTGGCACCTTCTTCTGGGCGACACGCCTATCCGCCTCTTCTCTCCCTGCAAGGCTGTAAGCTTGGCGGTGGTGCTTGCAAGTGAGAAGGCAGGTGCAGAGAGCACCGCGATCTGCCGGCGCTGTGCAGGCTGGAAAGGAAAGAGGGCTACCACTAGGATGTGCTGCAAATACAGGTTTCCACGCGACGAGGGTAAGCTCCGCGTAAGCTCGTTGACCTCAAACTGTTCTCTGTGCGAGACTTAGCTGAGAAGCTTTCCGTTCAGATTCAGGCTGCAAGGCAGACCGAATGTGCTGCTACCTAGCGCTGAGAGAGAAAGTGCAGAGGCCAGGCGTGTTTGGGCAGAGGCAGCAGCCTGGAGCATTTCTCTGCCGGCACCGTGCTCTCTGGGCGAGAAGTAGACACCGCTTCCACTCCGGCACAATGAAGGAGCAGAGCACGGAGCTGGTATGCGCATCGCCCAGGCTGCCTCTCGCTTGTGTGCGGATTCACGTTAGCACTTGAAAACAGAAAGTTCAAGCTGCGGCTACTTGTGCTGCTACCTATTTCTCTTCCAGCTTTCCCTGGAAAGAATTGTGCCCAGCTTGATGCTTTTGAGATGCAGAGATGACAGTGGCAGATGCAGCGGAGACTGGAAATACAGAGTGCAGCCGAGAGTTTCTGGTGCTTTGACGTGAGGCAAGGGGAAAGTGCAGCCCAGCAGAGGCTTTGACTTCTGGAGCCTTTTTCTTTGGCAGCAGCTGCTGCAAGTGGGCAAGGGAGCTGCGAGAGTGAAGAAGGGGACGGTCCGTCTATGTGAGAAGGAAGCTGCCGAGGCGCAGTGTGTTGTGCTCAGTTTCAAGGCTGCCTGGAGGAGGGGGGGACTTGAAGAACGCCTTCTTTCTGGACGCCTCCTTCTGGCTGTGCTCCAGCTGCATGCACTCTGCAGCACTGAAGGTTTAGGAACCTGCTGCTGGCCAGCTTGTGTCCAGGAGTGCAAGGGCTGCGCCTTCCTTCCTGAAGCAGCCAGAGCATTCTCAGCTGCAGCTGCTTGTGAAGCAGCTCTTGGCTGGACATTTGAAATTGGCTCCCCTGAGTACATGAGCCCGCTGCCCAGCTGCTTGGTTCTTCGCCTTCTGTGCTCTGGACAGAACTGAAGCCCAGCCATGGCTTGGAGCTTTGCCGCTCTTCAGCGTGAGCACTGCACGCAGCCACGGTGTGCTGTGCAGGGATTTTCCTTCAGCTCGACGGACAAGCATTTTCTTGCTCTTTCAGCGAGTCCAAACTGGGCATGTAGCTCTCGCTCAGCGAAATGCGTCAGGCGAGAAACACTTGCTGGAGTAGCTTTTCGCTGGGCAAGACTTTCAACACAGCACCACAATTCGGGCAAGGAGCAGCAGAAAGGAAGACCATCTTTTGGTCCTGGCACCTTCTTCTGGGCGACACGCCTATCCGCCTCTTCTCTCCCTGCAAGGCTGTAAGCTTGGCGGTGGTGCTTGCAAGTGAGAAGGCAGGTGCAGAGAGCACCGCGATCTGCCGGCGCTGTGCAGGCTGGAAAGGAAAGAGGGCTACCACTAGGATGTGCTGCAAATACAGGTTTCCACGCGTCGAGGGTAAGCTCCGCGTAAGCTCGTTGACCTAAAACTGTTCTCTGTGCGAGACTTAGCTGAGAAGCTTTCCGTTCAGATTCAGGCTACAAGGCAGACCGAATGTGCTGCTACCTAGCGCTGAGAGAGAAAGTGCAGAGGCCAGGCGTGTTTGGGCAGAGGCAGCAGCCTGGAGCATTTCTCTGCTGGCACCGTGCTCTCTGGGCGAGAAGTAGACACCGGTTCCACTCCGGCACAATGAAGGAGCAGAGCACGGAGCTGGTATGCGCATCGCCCAGGCTGCCTCTCGCTTGTGTGCGGATTCACGTTAGCACTTGAAAACAGAAAGTTCAAGCTGCGGCTACTTGTGCTGCTACCTATTTCTCTTCCAGCTTTCCCTGGAAAGAATTGTGCCCAGCTTGATGCTTTTGAGATGCAGAGATGACAGTGGCAGATGCAGCGGAGACTGGAAATACAGAGTGCAGCGGAGAGTTTCTGGTGCTTTGACGTGAGGCAAGGGGAAAGTGCAGCCCAGCAGAGGCTTTGACTTCTGGAGCCTTTTTCTTTGGCAGCAGCTGCTGCAAGTGGGCAAGGGAGCTGCGAGAGTGAAGAAGGGGACGGTCCGTCTATGTGAGAAGGAAGCTGCCGAGGCGCAGTGTGTTGTGCTCAGTTTCAAGGCTGCCTGGAGGAGGGGGGGACTTGAAGAACGCCTTCTTTCTGGACGCCTCCTTCTGGCTGTGCTCCAGCTGCATGCACTCTGCAGCACTGAAGGTTTAGGAACCTGCTGCTGGCCAGCTTGTGTCCAGGAGTGCAAGGGCTGCGCCTTCCTTCCTGAAGCAGCCAGAGCATTCTCAGCTGCAGCTGCTTGTGAAGCAGCTCTTGGCTGGACATTTGAAATTGGCTCCCCTGAGTACATGAGCCCGGTGCCCAGCTGCTTGGTTCTTCGCCTTCTGTGCTCTGGACAGAACTGAAGCCCAGCCATGGCTTGGAGCTTTGCCGCTCTTCAGCGTGAGCACTGCACGCAGCCACGGTGTGCTGTGCAGGGATTTTCCTTCAGCTCGACGGACAAGCATTTTCTTGCTCTTTCAGCGAGTCCAAACTGGGCATGTAGCTCTCGCTCAGCGAAATGCGTCAGGCGAGAAACACTTGCTGGAGTAGCTTTTCGCTGGGCAAGACTTTCAACACAGCACCACAATTCGGGCAAGGAGCAGCAGAAAGGAAGACCATCTTTTGGTCCTGGCACCTTCTTCTGGGCGACACGCCTATCCGCCTCTTCGCTCCCTGCAAGGCTGTAAGCTTGGCGGTGGTGCTTGCAAGTGAGAAGGCAGGTGTAGAGAGCACCGCGATCTGCCGGCGCTGTGCAGGCTGGAAAGGAAAGAGGGCTACCACTAGGATGTGCTGCAAATACAGGTTTCCACGCGTCGAGGGTAAGCTCCGCGTAAGCTCGTTGACCTCAAACTGTTCTCTGTGCGAGACTTAGCTGAGAAGCTTTCCGTTCAGATTCAGGCTGCAAGGCAGACCGAATGTGCTGCTACCTAGCGCTGAGAGAGAAAGTGCAGAGGCCAGGCGTGTTTGGGCAGAGGCAGCAGCCTGGAGCATTTCTCTGCTGGCACCGTGCTCTCTGGGCGAGAAGTAGACACCGCTTCCACTCCGGCACAATGAAGGAGCAGAGCACGGAGCTGGTATGCGCATCGCCCAGGCTGCCTCTCGCTTGTGTGCGGATTCACGTTAGCACTTGAAAACAGAAAGTTCAAGCTGCGGCTACTTGTGCTGCTACCTATTTCTCTTCCAGCTTTCCCTGGAAAGAATTGTGCCCAGCTTGATGCTTTTGAGATGCAGAGATGACAGTGGCAGATGCAGCGGAGACTGGAAATACAGAGTGCAGCGGAGAGTTTCTGGTGCTTTGACGTGAGGCAAGGGGAAAGTGCAGCCCAGCAGAGGCTTTGACTTCTGGAGCCTTTTTCTTTGGCAGCAGCTGCTGCAAGTGGGCAAGGGAGCTGCGAGAGTGAAGAAGGGGACGGTCCGTCTATGTGAGAAGGAAGCTGCCGAGGCGCAGTGTGTTGTGCTCAGTTTCAAGGCTGCCTGGAGGAGGGGGGGACTTGAAGAACGCCTTCTTTCTGGACGCCTCCTTCTGGCTGTGCTCCAGCTGCATGCACTCTGCAGCACTGAAGGTTTAGGAACCTGCTGCTGGCCAGCTTGTGTCCAGGAGTGCAAGGGCTGCGCCTTCCTTCCTGAAGCAGCCAGAGCATTCTCAGCTGCAGCTGCTTGTGAAGCAGCTCTTGGCTGGACATTTGAAATTGGCTCCCCTGAGTACATGAGCCCGCTGCCCAGCTGCTTGGTTCTTCGCCTTCTGTGCTCTGGACAGAAGTGAAGCCCAGCCATGGCTTGGAGCTTTGCCGCTCTTCAGCGTGAGCACTGCACGCAGCCACGGTGTGCTGTGCAGGGATTTTCCTTCAGCTCGACGGACAAGCATTTTCTTGCTCTTTCAGCGAGTCCAAACTGGGCATGTAGCTCTCGCTCAGCGAAATGCGTCAGGCGAGAAACACTTGCTGGAGTAGCTTTTCGCTGGGCAAGACTTTCAACACAGCACCACAATTCGGGCAAGGAGCAGCAGAAAGGAAGACCATCTTTTGGTCCTGGCACCTTCTTCTGGGCGACACGCCTATCCGCCTCTTCGCTCCCTGCAAGGCTGTAAGCTTGGCGGTGGTGCTTGCAAGTGAGAAGGCAGGTGTAGAGAGCACCGCGATCTGCCGGCGCTGTGCAGGCTGGAAAGGAAAGAGGGCTACCACTAGGATGTGCTGCAAATACAGGTTTCCACGCGTCGAGGGTAAGCTCCGCGTAAGCTCGTTGACCTAAAACTGTTCTCTGTGCGAGACTTAGCTGAGAAGCTTTCCGTTCAGATTCAGGCTGCAAGGCAGACCGAATGTGCTGCTACCTAGCGCTGAGAGAGAAAGTGCAGAGGCCAGGCGTGTTTGGGCAGAGGCATCAGCCTGGAGCATTTCTCTGCCGGCACCGTGCTCTCTGGGCGAGAAGTAGACACCGCTTCCACTCCGGCACAATGAAGGAGCAGAGCACGGAGCTGGTATGCGCATCGCCCAGGCTGCCTCTCGCTTGTGTGCGGATTCACGTTAGCACTTGAAAACAGAAAGTTCAAGCTGCGGCTACTTGTGCTGCTACCTATTTCTCTTCCAGCTTTCCCTGGAAAGAATTGTGCCCAGCTTGATGCTTTTGAGATGCAGAGATGACAGTGGCAGATGCAGCGGAGACTGGAAATACAGAGTGCAGCCGAGAGTTTCTGGTGCTTTGACGTGAGGCAAGGGGAAAGTGCAGCCCAGCAGAGGCTTTGACTTCTGGAGCCTTTTTCTTTGGCAGCAGCTGCTGCAAGTGGGCAAGGGAGCTGCGAGAGTGAAGAAGGGGACGGTCCGTCTATGTGAGAAGGAAGCTGCCGAGGCGCAGTGTGTTGTGCTCAGTTTCAAGGCTGCCTGGAGGAGGGGGGGACTTGAAGAACGCCTTCTTTCTGGACGCCTCCTTCTGGCTGTGCTCCAGCTGCATGCACTCTGCAGCACTGAAGGTTTAGGAACCTGCTGCTGGCCAGCTTGTGTCCAGGAGTGCAAGGGCTGCGCCTTCCTTCCTGAAGCAGCCAGAGCATTCTCAGCTGCAGCTGCTTGTGAAGCAGCTCTTGGCTGGACATTTGAAATTGGCTCCCCTGAGTACATGAGCCCGGTGCCCAGCTGCTTGGTTCTTCGCCTTCTGTGCTCTGGACAGAACTGAAGCCCAGCCATGGCTTGGAGCTTTGCCGCTCTTCAGCGTGAGCACTGCACGCAGCCACGGTGTGCTGTGCAGGGATTTTCCTTCAGCTCGACGGACAAGCATTTTCTTGCTCTTTCAGCGAGTCCAAACTGGGCATGTAGCTCTCGCTCAGCGAAATGCGTCAGGCGAGAAACACTTGCTGGAGTAGCTTTTCGCTGGGCAAGACTTTCAACACAGCACCACAATTCGGGCAAGGAGCAGCAGAAAGGAAGACCATCTTTTGGTCCTGGCACCTTCTTCTGGGCGACACGCCTATCCGCCTCTTCTCTCCCTGCAAGGCTGTAAGCTTGGCGGTGGTGCTTGCAAGTGAGAAGGCAGGTGCAGAGAGCACCGCGATCTGCCGGCGCTGTGCAGGCTGGAAAGGAAAGAGGGCTACCACTAGGATGTGCTGCAAATACAGGTTTCCACGCGTCGAGGGTAAGCTCCGCGTAAGCTCGTTGACCTAAAACTGTTCTCTGTGCGAGACTTAGCTGAGAAGCTTTCCGTTCAGATTCAGGCTACAAGGCAGACCGAATGTGCTGCTACCTAGCGCTGAGAGAGAAAGTGCAGAGGCCAGGCGTGTTTGGGCAGAGGCAGCAGCCTGGAGCATTTCTCTGCTGGCACCGTGCTCTCTGGGCGAGAAGTAGACACCGCTTCCACTCCGGCACAATGAAGGAGCAGAGCACGGAGCTGGTATGCGCATCGCCCAGGCTGCCTCTCGCTTGTGTGCGGATTCACGTTAGCACTTGAAAACAGAAAGTTCAAGCTGCGGCTACTTGTGCTGCTACCTATTTCTCTTCCAGCTTTCCCTGGAAAGAATTGTGCCCAGCTTGATGCTTTTGAGATGCAGAGATGACAGTGGCAGATGCAGCGGAGACTGGAAATACAGAGTGCAGCGGAGAGTTTCTGGTGCTTTGACGTGAGGCAAGGGGAAAGTGCAGCCCAGCAGAGGCTTTGACTTCTGGAGCCTTTTTCTTTGGCAGCAGCTGCTGCAAGTGGGCAAGGGAGCTGCGAGAGTGAAGAAGGGGACGGTCCGTCTATGTGAGAAGGAAGCTGCCGAGGCGCAGTGTGTTGTGCTCAGTTTCAAGGCTGCCTGGAGGAGGGGGGGACTTGAAGAACGCCTTCTTTCTGGACGCCTCCTTCTGGCTGTGCTCCAGCTGCATGCACTCTGCAGCACTGAAGGTTTAGGAACCTGCTGCTGGCCAGCTTGTGTCCAGGAGTGCAAGGGCTGCGCCTTCCTTCCTGAAGCAGCCAGAGCATTCTCAGCTGCAGCTGCTTGTGAAGCAGCTCTTGGCTGGACATTTGAAATTGGCTCCCCTGAGTACATGAGCCCGGTGCCCAGCTGCTTGGTTCTTCGCCTTCTGTGCTCTGGACAGAACTGAAGCCCAGCCATGGCTTGGAGCTTTGCCGCTCTTCAGCGTGAGCACTGCACGCAGCCACGGTGTGCTGTGCAGGGATTTTCCTTCAGCTCGACGGACAAGCATTTTCTTGCTCTTTCAGCGAGTCCAAACTGGGCATGTAGCTCTCGCTCAGCGAAATGCGTCAGGCGAGAAACACTTGCTGGAGTAGCTTTTCGCTGGGCAAGACTTTCAACACAGCACCACAATTCGGGCAAGGAGCAGCAGAAAGGAAGACCATCTTTTGGTCCTGGCACCTTCTTCTGGGCGACACGCCTATCCGCCTCTTCGCTCCCTGCAAGGCTGTAAGCTTGGCGGTGGTGCTTGCAAGTGAGAAGGCAGGTGTAGAGAGCACCGCGATCTGCCGGCGCTGTGCAGGCTGGAAAGGAAAGAGGGCTACCACTAGGATGTGCTGCAAATACAGGTTTCCACGCGTCGAGGGTAAGCTCCGCGTAAGCTCGTTGACCTCAAACTGTTCTCTGTGCGAGACTTAGCTGAGAAGCTTTCCGTTCAGATTCAGGCTGCAAGGCAGACCGAATGTGCTGCTACCTAGCGCTGAGAGAGAAAGTGCAGAGGCCAGGCGTGTTTGGGCAGAGGCAGCAGCCTGGAGCATTTCTCTGCTGGCACCGTGCTCTCTGGGCGAGAAGTAGACACCGCTTCCACTCCGGCACAATGAAGGAGCAGAGCACGGAGCTGGTATGCGCATCGCCCAGGCTGCCTCTCGCTTGTGTGCGGATTCACGTTAGCACTTGAAAACAGAAAGTTCAAGCTGCGGCTACTTGTGCTGCTACCTATTTCTCTTCCAGCTTTCCCTGGAAAGAATTGTGCCCAGCTTGATGCTTTTGAGATGCAGAGATGACAGTGGCAGATGCAGCGGAGACTGGAAATACAGAGTGCAGCGGAGAGTTTCTGGTGCTTTGACGTGAGGCAAGGGGAAAGTGCAGCCCAGCAGAGGCTTTGACTTCTGGAGCCTTTTTCTTTGGCAGCAGCTGCTGCAAGTGGGCAAGGGAGCTGCGAGAGTGAAGAAGGGGACGGTCCGTCTATGTGAGAAGGAAGCTGCCGAGGCGCAGTGTGTTGTGCTCAGTTTCAAGGCTGCCTGGAGGAGGGGGGGACTTGAAGAACGCCTTCTTTCTGGACGCCTCCTTCTGGCTGTGCTCCAGCTGCATGCACTCTGCAGCACTGAAGGTTTAGGAACCTGCTGCTGGCCAGCTTGTGTCCAGGAGTGCAAGGGCTGCGCCTTCCTTCCTGAAGCAGCCAGAGCATTCTCAGCTGCAGCTGCTTGTGAAGCAGCTCTTGGCTGGACATTTGAAATTGGCTCCCCTGAGTACATGAGCCCGCTGCCCAGCTGCTTGGTTCTTCGCCTTCTGTGCTCTGGACAGAAGTGAAGCCCAGCCATGGCTTGGAGCTTTGCCGCTCTTCAGCGTGAGCACTGCACGCAGCCACGGTGTGCTGTGCAGGGATTTTCCTTCAGCTCGACGGACAAGCATTTTCTTGCTCTTTCAGCGAGTCCAAACTGGGCATGTAGCTCTCGCTCAGCGAAATGCGTCAGGCGAGAAACACTTGCTGGAGTAGCTTTTCGCTGGGCAAGACTTTCAACACAGCACCACAATTCGGGCAAGGAGCAGCAGAAAGGAAGACCATCTTTTGGTCCTGGCACCTTCTTCTGGGCGACACGCCTATCCGCCTCTTCGCTCCCTGCAAGGCTGTAAGCTTGGCGGTGGTGCTTGCAAGTGAGAAGGCAGGTGTAGAGAGCACCGCGATCTGCCGGCGCTGTGCAGGCTGGAAAGGAAAGAGGGCTACCACTAGGATGTGCTGCAAATACAGGTTTCCACGCGTCGAGGGTAAGCTCCGCGTAAGCTCGTTGACCTAAAACTGTTCTCTGTGCGAGACTTAGCTGAGAAGCTTTCCGTTCAGATTCAGGCTGCAAGGCAGACCGAATGTGCTGCTACCTAGCGCTGAGAGAGAAAGTGCAGAGGCCAGGCGTGTTTGGGCAGAGGCATCAGCCTGGAGCATTTCTCTGCCGGCACCGTGCTCTCTGGGCGAGAAGTAGACACCGCTTCCACTCCGGCACAATGAAGGAGCAGAGCACGGAGCTGGTATGCGCATCGCCCAGGCTGCCTCTCGCTTGTGTGCGGATTCACGTTAGCACTTGAAAACAGAAAGTTCAAGCTGCGGCTACTTGTGCTGCTACCTATTTCTCTTCCAGCTTTCCCTGGAAAGAATTGTGCCCAGCTTGATGCTTTTGAGATGCAGAGATGACAGTGGCAGATGCAGCGGAGACTGGAAATACAGAGTGCAGCCGAGAGTTTCTGGTGCTTTGACGTGAGGCAAGGGGAAAGTGCAGCCCAGCAGAGGCTTTGACTTCTGGAGCCTTTTTCTTTGGCAGCAGCTGCTGCAAGTGGGCAAGGGAGCTGCGAGAGTGAAGAAGGGGACGGTCCGTCTATGTGAGAAGGAAGCTGCCGAGGCGCAGTGTGTTGTGCTCAGTTTCAAGGCTGCCTGGAGGAGGGGGGGACTTGAAGAACGCCTTCTTTCTGGACGCCTCCTTCTGGCTGTGCTCCAGCTGCATGCACTCTGCAGCACTGAAGGTTTAGGAACCTGCTGCTGGCCAGCTTGTGTCCAGGAGTGCAAGGGCTGCGCCTTCCTTCCTGAAGCAGCCAGAGCATTCTCAGCTGCAGCTGCTTGTGAAGCAGCTCTTGGCTGGACATTTGAAATTGGCTCCCCTGAGTACATGAGCCCGGTGCCCAGCTGCTTGGTTCTTCGCCTTCTGTGCTCTGGACAGAAGTGAAGCCCAGCCATGGCTTGGAGCTTTGCCGCTCTTCAGCGTGAGCACTGCACGCAGCCACGGTGTGCTGTGCAGGGATTTTCCTTCAGCTCGACGGACAAGCATTTTCTTGCTCTTTCAGCGAGTCCAAACTGGGCATGTAGCTCTCGCTCAGCGAAATGCGTCAGGCGAGAAACACTTGCTGGAGTAGCTTTTCGCTGGGCAAGACTTTCAACACAGCACCACAATTCGGGCAAGGAGCAGCAGAAAGGAAGACCATCTTTTGGTCCTGGCACCTTCTTCTGGGCGACATGCCTATCCGCCTCTTCGCTCCCTGCAAGGCTGTAAGCTTGGCGGTGGTGCTTGCAAGTGAGAAGGCAGGTGTAGAGAGCACCGCGATCTGCCGGCGCTGTGCAGGCTGGAAAGGAAAGAGGGCTACCACTAGGATGTGCTGCAAATACAGGTTTCCACGCGTCGAGGGTAAGCTCCGCGTAAGCTCGTTGACCTAAAACTGTTCTCTGTGCGAGACTTAGCTGAGAAGCTTTCCGTTCAGATTCAGGCTGCAAGGCAGACCGAATGTGCTGCTACCTAGCGCTGAGAGAGAAAGTGCAGAGGCCAGGCGTGTTTGGGCAGAGGCAGCAGCCTGGAGCATTTCTCTGCCGGCACCGTGCTCTCTGGGCGAGAAGTAGACACCGGTTCCACTCCGGCACAATGAAGGAGCAGAGCACGGAGCTGGTATGCGCATCGCCCAGGCTGCCTCTCGCTTGTGTGCGGATTCACGTTAGCACTTGAAAACAGAAAGTTCAAGCTGCGGCTACTTGTGCTGCTACCTATTTCTCTTCCAGCTTTCCCTGGAAAGAATTGTGCCCAGCTTGATGCTTTTGAGATGCAGAGATGACAGTGGCAGATGCAGCGGAGACTGGAAATACAGAGTGCAGCGGAGAGTTTCTGGTGCTTTGACGTGAGGCAAGGGGAAAGTGCAGCCCAGCAGAGGCTTTGACTTCTGGAGCCTTTTTCTTTGGCAGCAGCTGCTGCAAGTGGGCAAGGGAGCTGCGAGAGTGAAGAAGGGGACGGTCCGTCTATGTGAGAAGGAAGCTGCCGAGGCGCAGTGTGTTGTGCTCAGTTTCAAGGCTGCCTGGAGGAGGGGGGGACTTGAAGAACGCCTTCTTTCTGGACGCCTCCTTCTGGCTGTGCTCCAGCTGCATGCACTCTGCAGCACTGAAGGTTTAGGAACCTGCTGCTGGCCAGCTTGTGTCCAGGAGTGCAAGGGCTGCGCCTTCCTTCCTGAAGCAGCCAGAGCATTCTCAGCTGCAGCTGCTTGTGAAGCAGCTCTTGGCTGGACATTTGAAATTGGCTCCCCTGAGTACATGAGCCCGGTGCCCAGCTGCTTGGTTCTTCGCCTTCTGTGCTCTGGACAGAAGTGAAGCCCAGCCATGGCTTGGAGCTTTGCCGCTCTTCAGCGTGAGCACTGCATGCAGCCACGGTGTGCTGTGCAGGGATTTTCCTTCAGCTCGACGGACAAGCATTTTCTTGCTCTTTCAGCGAGTCCAAACTGGGCATGTAGCTCTCGCTCAGCGAAATGCGTCAGGCGAGAAACACTTGCTGGAGTAGCTTTTCGCTGGGCAAGACTTTCAACACAGCACCACAATTCGGGCAAGGAGCAGCAGAAAGGAAGACCATCTTTTGGTCCTGGCACCTTCTTCTGGGCGACACGCCTATCCGCCTCTTCGCTCCCTGCAAGGCTGTAAGCTTGGCGGTGGTGCTTGCAAGTGAGAAGGCAGGTGTAGAGAGCACCGCGATCTGCCGGCGCTGTGCAGGCTGGAAAGGAAAGAGGGCTACCACTAGGATGTGCTGCAAATACAGGTTTCCACGCGTCGAGGGTAAGCTCCGCGTAAGCTCGTTGACCTAAAACTGTTCTCTGTGCGAGACTTAGCTGAGAAGCTTTCCGTTCAGATTCAGGCTGCAAGGCAGACCGAATGTGCTGCTACCTAGCGCTGAGAGAGAAAGTGCAGAGGCCAGGCGTGTTTGGGCAGAGGCAGCAGCCTGGAGCATTTCTCTGCCGGCACCGTGCTCTCTGGGCGAGAAGTAGACACCGCTTCCACTCCGGCACAATGAAGGAGCAGAGCACGGAGCTGGTATGCGCATCGCCCAGGCTGCCTCTCGCTTGTGTGCGGATTCACGTTAGCACTTGAAAACAGAAAGTTCAAGCTGCGGCTACTTGTGCTGCTACCTATTTCTCTTCCAGCTTTCCCTGGAAAGAATTGTGCCCAGCTTGATGCTTTTGAGATGCAGAGATGACAGTGGCAGATGCAGCGGAGACTGGAAATACAGAGTGCAGCCGAGAGTTTCTGGTGCTTTGACGTGAGGCAAGGGGAAAGTGCAGCCCAGCAGAGGCTTTGACTTCTGGAGCCTTTTTCTTTGGCAGCAGCTGCTGCAAGTGGGCAAGGGAGCTGCGAGAGTGAAGAAGGGGACGGTCCGTCTATGTGAGAAGGAAGCTGCCGAGGCGCAGTGTGTTGTGCTCAGTTTCAAGGCTGCCTGGAGGAGGGGGGGACTTGAAGAACGCCTTCTTTCTGGACGCCTCCTTCTGGCTGTGCTCCAGCTGCATGCACTCTGCAGCACTGAAGGTTTAGGAACCTGCTGCTGGCCAGCTTGTGTCCAGGAGTGCAAGGGCTGCGCCTTCCTTCCTGAAGCAGCCAGAGCATTCTCAGCTGCAGCTGCTTGTGAAGCAGCTCTTGGCTGGACATTTGAAATTGGCTCCCCTGAGTACATGAGCCCGCTGCCCAGCTGCTTGGTTCTTCGCCTTCTGTGCTCTGGACAGAACTGAAGCCCAGCCATGGCTTGGAGCTTTGCCGCTCTTCAGCGTGAGCACTGCACGCAGCCACGGTGTGCTGTGCAGGGATTTTCCTTCAGCTCGACGGACAAGCATTTTCTTGCTCTTTCAGCGAGTCCAAACTGGGCATGTAGCTCTCGCTCAGCGAAATGCGTCAGGCGAGAAACACTTGCTGGAGTAGCTTTTCGCTGGGCAAGACTTTCAACACAGCACCACAATTCGGGCAAGGAGCAGCAGAAAGGAAGACCATCTTTTGGTCCTGGCACCTTCTTCTGGGCGACACGCCTATCCGCCTCTTCTCTCCCTGCAAGGCTGTAAGCTTGGCGGTGGTGCTTGCAAGTGAGAAGGCAGGTGCAGAGAGCACCGCGATCTGCCGGCGCTGTGCAGGCTGGAAAGGAAAGAGGGCTACCACTAGGATGTGCTGCAAATACAGGTTTCCACGCGTCGAGGGTAAGCTCCGCGTAAGCTCGTTGACCTAAAACTGTTCTCTGTGCGAGACTTAGCTGAGAAGCTTTCCGTTCAGATTCAGGCTACAAGGCAGACCGAATGTGCTGCTACCTAGCGCTGAGAGAGAAAGTGCAGAGGCCAGGCGTGTTTGGGCAGAGGCATCAGCCTGGAGCATTTCTCTGCTGGCACCGTGCTCTCTGGGCGAGAAGTAGACACCGGTTCCACTCCGGCACAATGAAGGAGCAGAGCACGGAGCTGGTATGCGCATCGCCCAGGCTGCCTCTCGCTTGTGTGCGGATTCACGTTAGCACTTGAAAACAGAAAGTTCAAGCTGCGGCTACTTGTGCTGCTACCTATTTCTCTTCCAGCTTTCCCTGGAAAGAATTGTGCCCAGCTTGATGCTTTTGAGATGCAGAGATGACAGTGGCAGATGCAGCGGAGACTGGAAATACAGAGTGCAGCGGAGAGTTTCTGGTGCTTTGACGTGAGGCAAGGGGAAAGTGCAGCCCAGCAGAGGCTTTGACTTCTGGAGCCTTTTTCTTTGGCAGCAGCTGCTGCAAGTGGGCAAGGGAGCTGCGAGAGTGAAGAAGGGGACGGTCCGTCTATGTGAGAAGGAAGCTGCCGAGGCGCAGTGTGTTGTGCTCAGTTTCAAGGCTGCCTGGAGGAGGGGGGGACTTGAAGAACGCCTTCTTTCTGGACGCCTCCTTCTGGCTGTGCTCCAGCTGCATGCACTCTGCAGCACTGAAGGTTTAGGAACCTGCTGCTGGCCAGCTTGTGTCCAGGAGTGCAAGGGCTGCGCCTTCCTTCCTGAAGCAGCCAGAGCATTCTCAGCTGCAGCTGCTTGTGAAGCAGCTCTTGGCTGGACATTTGAAATTGGCTCCCCTGAGTACATGAGCCCGCTGCCCAGCTGCTTGGTTCTTCGCCTTCTGTGCTCTGGACAGAAGTGAAGCCCAGCCATGGCTTGGAGCTTTGCCGCTCTTCAGCGTGAGCACTGCACGCAGCCACGGTGTGCTGTGCAGGGATTTTCCTTCAGCTCGACGGACAAGCATTTTCTTGCTCTTTCAGCGAGTCCAAACTGGGCATGTAGCTCTCGCTCAGCGAAATGCGTCAGGCGAGAAACACTTGCTGGAGTAGCTTTTCGCTGGGCAAGACTTTCAACACAGCACCACAATTCGGGCAAGGAGCAGCAGAAAGGAAGACCATCTTTTGGTCCTGGCACCTTCTTCTGGGCGACACGCCTATCCGCCTCTTCGCTCCCTGCAAGGCTGTAAGCTTGGCGGTGGTGCTTGCAAGTGAGAAGGCAGGTGTAGAGAGCACCGCGATCTGCCGGCGCTGTGCAGGCTGGAAAGGAAAGAGGGCTACCACTAGGATGTGCTGCAAATACAGGTTTCCACGCGACGAGGGTAAGCTCCGCGTAAGCTCGTTGACCTAAAACTGTTCTCTGTGCGAGACTTAGCTGAGAAGCTTTCCGTTCAGATTCAGGCTGCAAGGCAGACCGAATGTGCTGCTACCTAGCGCTGAGAGAGAAAGTGCAGAGGCCAGGCGTGTTTGGGCAGAGGCAGCAGCCTGGAGCATTTCTCTGCTGGCACCGTGCTCTCTGGGCGAGAAGTAGACACCGCTTCCACTCCGGCACAATGAAGGAGCAGAGCACGGAGCTGGTATGCGCATCGCCCAGGCTGCCTCTCGCTTGTGTGCGGATTCACGTTAGCACTTGAAAACAGAAAGTTCAAGCTGCGGCTACTTGTGCTGCTACCTATTTCTCTTCCAGCTTTCCCTGGAAAGAATTGTGCCCAGCTTGATGCTTTTGAGATGCAGAGATGACAGTGGCAGATGCAGCGGAGACTGGAAATACAGAGTGCAGCGGAGAGTTTCTGGTGCTTTGACGTGAGGCAAGGGGAAAGTGCAGCCCAGCAGAGGCTTTGACTTCTGGAGCCTTTTTCTTTGGCAGCAGCTGCTGCAAGTGGGCAAGGGAGCTGCGAGAGTGAAGAAGGGGACGGTCCGTCTATGTGAGAAGGAAGCTGCCGAGGCGCAGTGTGTTGTGCTCAGTTTCAAGGCTGCCTGGAGGAGGGGGGGACTTGAAGAACGCCTTCTTTCTGGACGCCTCCTTCTGGCTGTGCTCCAGCTGCATGCACTCTGCAGCACTGAAGGTTTAGGAACCTGCTGCTGGCCAGCTTGTGTCCAGGAGTGCAAGGGCTGCGCCTTCCTTCCTGAAGCAGCCAGAGCATTCTCAGCTGCAGCTGCTTGTGAAGCAGCTCTTGGCTGGACATTTGAAATTGGCTCCCCTGAGTACATGAGCCCGCTGCCCAGCTGCTTGGTTCTTCGCCTTCTGTGCTCTGGACAGAAGTGAAGCCCAGCCATGGCTTGGAGCTTTGCCGCTCTTCAGCGTGAGCACTGCACGCAGCCACGGTGTGCTGTGCAGGGATTTTCCTTCAGCTCGACGGACAAGCATTTTCTTGCTCTTTCAGCGAGTCCAAACTGGGCATGTAGCTCTCGCTCAGCGAAATGCGTCAGGCGAGAAACACTTGCTGGAGTAGCTTTTCGCTGGGCAAGACTTTCAACACAGCACCACAATTCGGGCAAGGAGCAGCAGAAAGGAAGACCATCTTTTGGTCCTGGCACCTTCTTCTGGGCGACACGCCTATCCGCCTCTTCTCTCCCTGCAAGGCTGTAAGCTTGGCGGTGGTGCTTGCAAGTGAGAAGGCAGGTGTAGAGAGCACCGCGATCTGCCGGCGCTGTGCAGGCTGGAAAGGAAAGAGGGCTACCACTAGGATGTGCTGCAAATACAGGTTTCCACGCGTCGAGGGTAAGCTCCGCGTAAGCTCGTTGACCTAAAACTGTTCTCTGTGCGAGACTTAGCTGAGAAGCTTTCCGTTCAGATTCAGGCTACAAGGCAGACCGAATGTGCTGCTACCTAGCGCTGAGAGAGAAAGTGCAGAGGCCAGGCGTGTTTGGGCAGAGGCATCAGCCTGGAGCATTTCTCTGCTGGCACCGTGCTCTCTGGGCGAGAAGTAGACACCGCTTCCACTCCGGCACAATGAAGGAGCAGAGCACGGAGCTGGTATGCGCATCGCCCAGGCTGCCTCTCGCTTGTGTGCGGATTCACGTTAGCACTTGAAAACAGAAAGTTCAAGCTGCGGCTACTTGTGCTGCTACCTATTTCTCTTCCAGCTTTCCCTGGAAAGAATTGTGCCCAGCTTGATGCTTTTGAGATGCAGAGATGACAGTGGCAGATGCAGCGGAGACTGGAAATACAGAGTGCAGCGGAGAGTTTCTGGTGCTTTGACGTGAGGCAAGGGGAAAGTGCAGCCCAGCAGAGGCTTTGACTTCTGGAGCCTTTTTCTTTGGCAGCAGCTGCTGCAAGTGGGCAAGGGAGCTGCGAGAGTGAAGAAGGGGACGGTCCGTCTATGTGAGAAGGAAGCTGCCGAGGCGCAGTGTGTTGTGCTCAGTTTCAAGGCTGCCTGGAGGAGGGGGGGACTTGAAGAACGCCTTCTTTCTGGACGCCTCCTTCTGGCTGTGCTCCAGCTGCATGCACTCTGCAGCACTGAAGGTTTAGGAACCTGCTGCTGGCCAGCTTGTGTCCAGGAGTGCAAGGGCTGCGCCTTCCTTCCTGAAGCAGCCAGAGCATTCTCAGCTGCAGCTGCTTGTGAAGCAGCTCTTGGCTGGACATTTGAAATTGGCTCCCCTGAGTACATGAGCCCGGTGCCCAGCTGCTTGGTTCTTCGCCTTCTGTGCTCTGGACAGAAGTGAAGCCCAGCCATGGCTTGGAGCTTTGCCGCTCTTCAGCGTGAGCACTGCACGCAGCCACGGTGTGCTGTGCAGGGATTTTCCTTCAGCTCGACGGACAAGCATTTTCTTGCTCTTTCAGCGAGTCCAAACTGGGCATGTAGCTCTCGCTCAGCGAAATGCGTCAGGCGAGAAACACTTGCTGGAGTAGCTTTTCGCTGGGCAAGACTTTCAACACAGCACCACAATTCGGGCAAGGAGCAGCAGAAAGGAAGACCATCTTTTGGTCCTGGCACCTTCTTCTGGGCGACACGCCTATCCGCCTCTTCTCTCCCTGCAAGGCTGTAAGCTTGGCGGTGGTGCTTGCAAGTGAGAAGGCAGGTGCAGAGAGCACCGCGATCTGCCGGCGCTGTGCAGGCTGGAAAGGAAAGAGGGCTACCACTAGGATGTGCTGCAAATACAGGTTTCCACGCGACGAGGGTAAGCTCCGCGTAAGCTCGTTGACCTAAAACTGTTCTCTGTGCGAGACTTAGCTGAGAAGCTTTCCGTTCAGATTCAGGCTGCAAGGCAGACCGAATGTGTTGCTACCTAGCGCTGAGAGAGAAAGTGCAGAGGCCAGGCGTGTTTGGGCAGAGGCAGCAGCCTGGAGCATTTCTCTGCCGGTACCGTGCTCTCTGGGCGAGAAGTAGACACCGCTTCCACTCCGGCACAATGAAGGAGCAGAGCACGGAGCTGGTATGCGCATCGCCCAGGCTGCCTCTCGCTTGTGTGCGGATTCACGTTAGCACTTGAAAACAGAAAGTTCAAGCTGCGGCTACTTGTGCTGCTACCTATTTCTCTTCCAGCTTTCCCTGGAAAGAATTGTGCCCAGCTTGATGCTTTTGAGATGCAGAGATGACAGTGGCAGATGCAGCGGAGACTGGAAATACAGAGTGCAGCGGAGAGTTTCTGGTGCTTTGACGTGAGGCAAGGGGAAAGTGCAGCCCAGCAGAGGCTTTGACTTCTGGAGCCTTTTTCTTTGGCAGCAGCTGCTGCAAGTGGGCAAGGGAGCTGCGAGAGTGAAGAAGGGGACGGTCCGTCTATGTGAGAAGGAAGCTGCCGAGGCGCAGTGTGTTGTGCTCAGTTTCAAGGCTGCCTGGAGGAGGGGGGGACTTGAAGAACGCCTTCTTTCTGGACGCCTCCTTCTGGCTGTGCTCCAGCTGCATGCACTCTGCAGCACTGAAGGTTTAGGAACCTGCTGCTGGCCAGCTTGTGTCCAGGAGTGCAAGGGCTGCGCCTTCCTTCCTGAAGCAGCCAGAGCATTCTCAGCTGCAGCTGCTTGTGAAGCAGCTCTTGGCTGGACATTTGAAATTGGCTCCCCTGAGTACATGAGCCCGCTGCCCAGCTGCTTGGTTCTTCGCCTTCTGTGCTCTGGACAGAAGTGAAGCCCAGCCATGGCTTGGAGCTTTGCCGCTCTTCAGCGTGAGCACTGCATGCAGCCACGGTGTGCTGTGCAGGGATTTTCCTTCAGCTCGACGGACAAGCATTTTCTTGCTCTTTCAGCGAGTCCAAACTGGGCATGTAGCTCTCGCTCAGCGAAATGCGTCAGGCGAGAAACACTTGCTGGAGTAGCTTTTCGCTGGGCAAGACTTTCAACACAGCACCACAATTCGGGCAAGGAGCAGCAGAAAGGAAGACCATCTTTTGGTCCTGGCACCTTCTTCTGGGCGACACGCCTATCCGCCTCTTCGCTCCCTGCAAGGCTGTAAGCTTGGCGGTGGTGCTTGCAAGTGAGAAGGCAGGTGTAGAGAGCACCGCGATCTGCCGGCGCTGTGCAGGCTGGAAAGGAAAGAGGGCTACCACTAGGATGTGCTGCAAATACAGGTTTCCACGCGTCGAGGGTAAGCTCCGCGTAAGCTCGTTGACCTAAAACTGTTCTCTGTGCGAGACTTAGCTGAGAAGCTTTCCGTTCAGATTCAGGCTGCAAGGCAGACCGAATGTGCTGCTACCTAGCGCTGAGAGAGAAAGTGCAGAGGCCAGGCGTGTTTGGGCAGAGGCAGCAGCCTGGAGCATTTCTCTGCCGGCACCGTGCTCTCTGGGCGAGAAGTAGACACCGCTTCCACTCCGGCACAATGAAGGAGCAGAGCACGGAGCTGGTATGCGCATCGCCCAGGCTGCCTCTCGCTTGTGTGCGGATTCACGTTAGCACTTGAAAACAGAAAGTTCAAGCTGCGGCTACTTGTGCTGCTACCTATTTCTCTTCCAGCTTTCCCTGGAAAGAATTGTGCCCAGCTTGATGCTTTTGAGATGCAGAGATGACAGTGGCAGATGCAGCGGAGACTGGAAATACAGAGTGCAGCCGAGAGTTTCTGGTGCTTTGACGTGAGGCAAGGGGAAAGTGCAGCCCAGCAGAGGCTTTGACTTCTGGAGCCTTTTTCTTTGGCAGCAGCTGCTGCAAGTGGGCAAGGGAGCTGCGAGAGTGAAGAAGGGGACGGTCCGTCTATGTGAGAAGGAAGCTGCCGAGGCGCAGTGTGTTGTGCTCAGTTTCAAGGCTGCCTGGAGGAGGGGGGGACTTGAAGAACGCCTTCTTTCTGGACGCCTCCTTCTGGCTGTGCTCCAGCTGCATGCACTCTGCAGCACTGAAGGTTTAGGAACCTGCTGCTGGCCAGCTTGTGTCCAGGAGTGCAAGGGCTGCGCCTTCCTTCCTGAAGCAGCCAGAGCATTCTCAGCTGCAGCTGCTTGTGAAGCAGCTCTTGGCTGGACATTTGAAATTGGCTCCCCTGAGTACATGAGCCCGGTGCCCAGCTGCTTGGTTCTTCGCCTTCTGTGCTCTGGACAGAACTGAAGCCCAGCCATGGCTTGGAGCTTTGCCGCTCTTCAGCGTGAGCACTGCACGCAGCCACGGTGTGCTGTGCAGGGATTTTCCTTCAGCTCGACGGACAAGCATTTTCTTGCTCTTTCAGCGAGTCCAAACTGGGCATGTAGCTCTCGCTCAGCGAAATGCGTCAGGCGAGAAACACTTGCTGGAGTAGCTTTTCGCTGGGCAAGACTTTCAACACAGCACCACAATTCGGGCAAGGAGCAGCAGAAAGGAAGACCATCTTTTGGTCCTGGCACCTTCTTCTGGGCGACACGCCTATCCGCCTCTTCTCTCCCTGCAAGGCTGTAAGCTTGGCGGTGGTGCTTGCAAGTGAGAAGGCAGGTGCAGAGAGCACGGCGATCTGCCGGCGCTGTGCAGGCTGGAAAGGAAAGAGGGCTACCACTAGGATGTGCTGCAAATACAGGTTTCCACGCGTCGAGGGTAAGCTCCGCGTAAGCTCGTTGACCTAAAACTGTTCTCTGTGCGAGACTTAGCTGAGAAGCTTTCCGTTCAGATTCAGGCTACAAGGCAGACCGAATGTGCTGCTACCTAGCGCTGAGAGAGAAAGTGCAGAGGCCAGGCGTGTTTGGGCAGAGGCATCAGCCTGGAGCATTTCTCTGCTGGCACCGTGCTCTCTGGGCGAGAAGTAGACACCGCTTCCACTCCGGCACAATGAAGGAGCAGAGCACGGAGCTGGTATGCGCATCGCCCAGGCTGCCTCTCGCTTGTGTGCGGATTCACGTTAGCACTTGAAAACAGAAAGTTCAAGCTGCGGCTACTTGTGCTGCTACCTATTTCTCTTCCAGCTTTCCCTGGAAAGAATTGTGCCCAGCTTGATGCTTTTGAGATGCAGAGATGACAGTGGCAGATGCAGCGGAGACTGGAAATACAGAGTGCAGCGGAGAGTTTCTGGTGCTTTGACGTGAGGCAAGGGGAAAGTGCAGCCCAGCAGAGGCTTTGACTTCTGGAGCCTTTTTCTTTGGCAGCAGCTGCTGCAAGTGGGCAAGGGAGCTGCGAGAGTGAAGAAGGGGACGGTCCGTCTATGTGAGAAGGAAGCTGCCGAGGCGCAGTGTGTTGTGCTCAGTTTCAAGGCTGCCTGGAGGAGGGGGGGACTTGAAGAACGCCTTCTTTCTGGACGCCTCCTTCTGGCTGTGCTCCAGCTGCATGCACTCTGCAGCACTGAAGGTTTAGGAACCTGCTGCTGGCCAGCTTGTGTCCAGGAGTGCAAGGGCTGCGCCTTCCTTCCTGAAGCAGCCAGAGCATTCTCAGCTGCAGCTGCTTGTGAAGCAGCTCTTGGCTGGACATTTGAAATTGGCTCCCCTGAGTACATGAGCCCGCTGCCCAGCTGCTTGGTTCTTCGCCTTCTGTGCTCTGGACAGAAGTGAAGCCCAGCCATGGCTTGGAGCTTTGCCGCTCTTCAGCGTGAGCACTGCACGCAGCCACGGTGTGCTGTGCAGGGATTTTCCTTCAGCTCGACGGACAAGCATTTTCTTGCTCTTTCAGCGAGTCCAAACTGGGCATGTAGCTCTCGCTCAGCGAAATGCGTCAGGCGAGAAACACTTGCTGGAGTAGCTTTTCGCTGGGCAAGACTTTCAACACAGCACCACAATTCGGGCAAGGAGCAGCAGAAAGGAAGACCATCTTTTGGTCCTGGCACCTTCTTCTGGGCGACACGCCTATCCGCCTCTTCTCTCCCTGCAAGGCTGTAAGCTTGGCGGTGGTGCTTGCAAGTGAGAAGGCAGGTGCAGAGAGCACCGCGATCTGCCGGCGCTGTGCAGGCTGGAAAGGAAAGAGGGCTACCACTAGGATGTGCTGCAAATACAGGTTTCCACGCGACGAGGGTAAGCTCCGCGTAAGCTCGTTGACCTAAAACTGTTCTCTGTGCGAGACTTAGCTGAGAAGCTTTCCGTTCAGATTCAGGCTGCAAGGCAGACCGAATGTGCTGCTACCTAGCGCTGAGAGAGAAAGTGCAGAGGCCAGGCGTGTTTGGGCAGAGGCAGCAGCCTGGAGCATTTCTCTGCCGGCACCGTGCTCTCTGGGCGAGAAGTAGACACCGCTTCCACTCCGGCACAATGAAGGAGCAGAGCACGGAGCTGGTATGCGCATCGCCCAGGCTGCCTCTCGCTTGTGTGCGGATTCACGTTAGCACTTGAAAACAGAAAGTTCAAGCTGCGGCTACTTGTGCTGCTACCTATTTCTCTTCCAGCTTTCCCTGGAAAGAATTGTGCCCAGCTTGATGCTTTTGAGATGCAGAGATGACAGTGGCAGATGCAGCGGAGACTGGAAATACAGAGTGCAGCGGAGAGTTTCTGGTGCTTTGACGTGAGGCAAGGGGAAAGTGCAGCCCAGCAGAGGCTTTGACTTCTGGAGCCTTTTTCTTTGGCAGCAGCTGCTGCAAGTGGGCAAGGGAGCTGCGAGAGTGAAGAAGGGGACGGTCCGTCTATGTGAGAAGGAAGCTGCCGAGGCGCAGTGTGTTGTGCTCAGTTTCAAGGCTGCCTGGAGGAGGGGGGGACTTGAAGAACGCCTTCTTTCTGGACGCCTCCTTCTGGCTGTGCTCCAGCTGCATGCACTCTGCAGCACTGAAGGTTTAGGAACCTGCTGCTGGCCAGCTTGTGTCCAGGAGTGCAAGGGCTGCGCCTTCCTTCCTGAAGCAGCCAGAGCATTCTCAGCTGCAGCTGCTTGTGAAGCAGCTCTTGGCTGGACATTTGAAATTGGCTCCCCTGAGTACATGAGCCCGGTGCCCAGCTGCTTGGTTCTTCGCCTTCTGTGCTCTGGACAGAACTGAAGCCCAGCCATGGCTTGGAGCTTTGCCGCTCTTCAGCGTGAGCACTGCACGCAGCCACGGTGTGCTGTGCAGGGATTTTCCTTCAGCTCGACGGACAAGCATTTTCTTGCTCTTTCAGCGAGTCCAAACTGGGCATGTAGCTCTCGCTCAGCGAAATGCGTCAGGCGAGAAACACTTGCTGGAGTAGCTTTTCGCTGGGCAAGACTTTCAACACAGCACCACAATTCGGGCAAGGAGCAGCAGAAAGGAAGACCATCTTTTGGTCCTGGCACCTTCTTCTGGGCGACACGCCTATCCGCCTCTTCGCTCCCTGCAAGGCTGTAAGCTTGGCGGTGGTGCTTGCAAGTGAGAAGGCAGGTGTAGAGAGCACCGCGATCTGCCGGCGCTGTGCAGGCTGGAAAGGAAAGAGGGCTACCACTAGGATGTGCTGCAAATACAGGTTTCCACGCGTCGAGGGTAAGCTCCGCGTAAGCTCGTTGACCTAAAACTGTTCTCTGTGCGAGACTTAGCTGAGAAGCTTTCCGTTCAGATTCAGGCTACAAGGCAGACCGAATGTGCTGCTACCTAGCGCTGAGAGAGAAAGTGCAGAGGCCAGGCGTGTTTGGGCAGAGGCAGCAGCCTGGAGCATTTCTCTGCCGGCACCGTGCTCTCTGGGCGAGAAGTAGACACCGCTTCCACTCCGGCACAATGAAGGAGCAGAGCACGGAGCTGGTATGCGCATCGCCCAGGCTGCCTCTCGCTTGTGTGCGGATTCACGTTAGCACTTGAAAACAGAAAGTTCAAGCTGCGGCTACTTGTGCTGCTACCTATTTCTCTTCCAGCTTTCCCTGGAAAGAATTGTGCCCAGCTTGATGCTTTTGAGATGCAGAGATGACAGTGGCAGATGCAGCGGAGACTGGAAATACAGAGTGCAGCCGAGAGTTTCTGGTGCTTTGACGTGAGGCAAGGGGAAAGTGCAGCCCAGCAGAGGCTTTGACTTCTGGAGCCTTTTTCTTTGGCAGCAGCTGCTGCAAGTGGGCAAGGGAGCTGCGAGAGTGAAGAAGGGGACGGTCCGTCTATGTGAGAAGGAAGCTGCCGAGGCGCAGTGTGTTGTGCTCAGTTTCAAGGCTGCCTGGAGGAGGGGGGGACTTGAAGAACGCCTTCTTTCTGGACGCCTCCTTCTGGCTGTGCTCCAGCTGCATGCACTCTGCAGCACTGAAGGTTTAGGAACCTGCTGCTGGCCAGCTTGTGTCCAGGAGTGCAAGGGCTGCGCCTTCCTTCCTGAAGCAGCCAGAGCATTCTCAGCTGCAGCTGCTTGTGAAGCAGCTCTTGGCTGGACATTTGAAATTGGCTCCCCTGAGTACATGAGCCCGCTGCCCAGCTGCTTGGTTCTTCGCCTTCTGTGCTCTGGACAGAAGTGAAGCCCAGCCATGGCTTGGAGCTTTGCCGCTCTTCAGCGTGAGCACTGCACGCAGCCACGGTGTGCTGTGCAGGGATTTTCCTTCAGCTCGACGGACAAGCATTTTCTTGCTCTTTCAGCGAGTCCAAACTGGGCATGTAGCTCTCGCTCAGCGAAATGCGTCAGGCGAGAAACACTTGCTGGAGTAGCTTTTCGCTGGGCAAGACTTTCAACACAGCACCACAATTCGGGCAAGGAGCAGCAGAAAGGAAGACCATCTTTTGGTCCTGGCACCTTCTTCTGGGCGACACGCCTATCCGCCTCTTCTCTCCCTGCAAGGCTGTAAGCTTGGCGGTGGTGCTTGCAAGTGAGAAGGCAGGTGCAGAGAGCACCGCGATCTGCCGGCGCTGTGCAGGCTGGAAAGGAAAGAGGGCTACCACTAGGATGTGCTGCAAATACAGGTTTCCACGCGACGAGGGTAAGCTCCGCGTAAGCTCGTTGACCTAAAACTGTTCTCTGTGCGAGACTTAGCTGAGAAGCTTTCCGTTCAGATTCAGGCTGCAAGGCAGACCGAATGTGTTGCTACCTAGCGCTGAGAGAGAAAGTGCAGAGGCCAGGCGTGTTTGGGCAGAGGCAGCAGCCTGGAGCATTTCTCTGCCGGTACCGTGCTCTCTGGGCGAGAAGTAGACACCGCTTCCACTCCGGCACAATGAAGGAGCAGAGCACGGAGCTGGTATGCGCATCGCCCAGGCTGCCTCTCGCTTGTGTGCGGATTCACGTTAGCACTTGAAAACAGAAAGTTCAAGCTGCGGCTACTTGTGCTGCTACCTATTTCTCTTCCAGCTTTCCCTGGAAAGAATTGTGCCCAGCTTGATGCTTTTGAGATGCAGAGATGACAGTGGCAGATGCAGCGGAGACTGGAAATACAGAGTGCAGCGGAGAGTTTCTGGTGCTTTGACGTGAGGCAAGGGGAAAGTGCAGCCCAGCAGAGGCTTTGACTTCTGGAGCCTTTTTCTTTGGCAGCAGCTGCTGCAAGTGGGCAAGGGAGCTGCGAGAGTGAAGAAGGGGACGGTCCGTCTATGTGAGAAGGAAGCTGCCGAGGCGCAGTGTGTTGTGCTCAGTTTCAAGGCTGCCTGGAGGAGGGGGGGACTTGAAGAACGCCTTCTTTCTGGACGCCTCCTTCTGGCTGTGCTCCAGCTGCATGCACTCTGCAGCACTGAAGGTTTAGGAACCTGCTGCTGGCCAGCTTGTGTCCAGGAGTGCAAGGGCTGCGCCTTCCTTCCTGAAGCAGCCAGAGCATTCTCAGCTGCAGCTGCTTGTGAAGCAGCTCTTGGCTGGACATTTGAAATTGGCTCCCCTGAGTACATGAGCCCGCTGCCCAGCTGCTTGGTTCTTCGCCTTCTGTGCTCTGGACAGAACTGAAGCCCAGCCATGGCTTGGAGCTTTGCCGCTCTTCAGCGTGAGCACTGCACGCAGCCACGGTGTGCTGTGCAGGGATTTTCCTTCAGCTCGACGGACAAGCATTTTCTTGCTCTTTCAGCGAGTCCAAACTGGGCATGTAGCTCTCGCTCAGCGAAATGCGTCAGGCGAGAAACACTTGCTGGAGTAGCTTTTCGCTGGGCAAGACTTTCAACACAGCACCACAATTCGGGCAAGGAGCAGCAGAAAGGAAGACCATCTTTTGGTCCTGGCACCTTCTTCTGGGCGACACGCCTATCCGCCTCTTCGCTCCCTGCAAGGCTGTAAGCTTGGCGGTGGTGCTTGCAAGTGAGAAGGCAGGTGTAGAGAGCACCGCGATCTGCCGGCGCTGTGCAGGCTGGAAAGGAAAGAGGGCTACCACTAGGATGTGCTGCAAATACAGGTTTCCACGCGTCGAGGGTAAGCTCCGCGTAAGCTCGTTGACCTCAAACTGTTCTCTGTGCGAGACTTAGCTGAGAAGCTTTCCGTTCAGATTCAGGCTGCAAGGCAGACCGAATGTGCTGCTACCTAGCGCTGAGAGAGAAAGTGCAGAGGCCAGGCGTGTTTGGGCAGAGGCAGCAGCCTGGAGCATTTCTCTGCTGGCACCGTGCTCTCTGGGCGAGAAGTAGACACCGCTTCCACTCCGGCACAATGAAGGAGCAGAGCACGGAGCTGGTATGCGCATCGCCCAGGCTGCCTCTCGCTTGTGTGCGGATTCACGTTAGCACTTGAAAACAGAAAGTTCAAGCTGCGGCTACTTGTGCTGCTACCTATTTCTCTTCCAGCTTTCCCTGGAAAGAATTGTGCCCAGCTTGATGCTTTTGAGATGCAGAGATGACAGTGGCAGATGCAGCGGAGACTGGAAATACAGAGTGCAGCGGAGAGTTTCTGGTGCTTTGACGTGAGGCAAGGGGAAAGTGCAGCCCAGCAGAGGCTTTGACTTCTGGAGCCTTTTTCTTTGGCAGCAGCTGCTGCAAGTGGGCAAGGGAGCTGCGAGAGTGAAGAAGGGGACGGTCCGTCTATGTGAGAAGGAAGCTGCCGAGGCGCAGTGTGTTGTGCTCAGTTTCAAGGCTGCCTGGAGGAGGGGGGGACTTGAAGAACGCCTTCTTTCTGGACGCCTCCTTCTGGCTGTGCTCCAGCTGCATGCACTCTGCAGCACTGAAGGTTTAGGAACCTGCTGCTGGCCAGCTTGTGTCCAGGAGTGCAAGGGCTGCGCCTTCCTTCCTGAAGCAGCCAGAGCATTCTCAGCTGCAGCTGCTTGTGAAGCAGCTCTTGGCTGGACATTTGAAATTGGCTCCCCTGAGTACATGAGCCCGGTGCCCAGCTGCTTGGTTCTTCGCCTTCTGTGCTCTGGACAGAACTGAAGCCCAGCCATGGCTTGGAGCTTTGCCGCTCTTCAGCGTGAGCACTGCACGCAGCCACGGTGTGCTGTGCAGGGATTTTCCTTCAGCTCGACGGACAAGCATTTTCTTGCTCTTTCAGCGAGTCCAAACTGGGCATGTAGCTCTCGCTCAGCGAAATGCGTCAGGCGAGAAACACTTGCTGGAGTAGCTTTTCGCTGGGCAAGACTTTCAACACAGCACCACAATTCGGGCAAGGAGCAGCAGAAAGGAAGACCATCTTTTGGTCCTGGCACCTTCTTCTGGGCGACACGCCTATCCGCCTCTTCTCTCCCTGCAAGGCTGTAAGCTTGGCGGTGGTGCTTGCAAGTGAGAAGGCAGGTGTAGAGAGCACCGCGATCTGCCGGCGCTGTGCAGGCTGGAAAGGAAAGAGGGCTACCACTAGGATGTGCTGCAAATACAAGTTTCCACGCGACGAGGGTAAGCTCCGCGTAAGCTCGTTGACCTAAAACTGTTCTCTGTGCGAGACTTAGCTGAGAAGCTTTCCGTTCAGATTCAGGCTGCAAGGCAGACCGAATGTGCTGCTACCTAGCGCTGAGAGAGAAAGTGCAGAGGCCAGGCGTGTTTGGGCAGAGGCAGCAGCCTGGAGCATTTCTCTGCCGGCACCGTGCTCTCTGGGCGAGAAGTAGACACCGCTTCCACTCCGGCACAATGAAGGAGCAGAGCACGGAGCTGGTATGCGCATCGCCCAGGCTGCCTCTCGCTTGTGTGCGGATTCACGTTAGCACTTGAAAACAGAAAGTTCAAGCTGCGGCTACTTGTGCTGCTACCTATTTCTCTTCCAGCTTTCCCTGGAAAGAATTGTGCCCAGCTTGATGCTTTTGAGATGCAGAGATGACAGTGGCAGATGCAGCGGAGACTGGAAATACAGAGTGCAGCCGAGAGTTTCTGGTGCTTTGACGTGAGGCAAGGGGAAAGTGCAGCCCAGCAGAGGCTTTGACTTCTGGAGCCTTTTTCTTTGGCAGCAGCTGCTGCAAGTGGGCAAGGGAGCTGCGAGAGTGAAGAAGGGGACGGTCCGTCTATGTGAGAAGGAAGCTGCCGAGGCGCAGTGTGTTGTGCTCAGTTTCAAGGCTGCCTGGAGGAGGGGGGGACTTGAAGAACGCCTTCTTTCTGGACGCCTCCTTCTGGCTGTGCTCCAGCTGCATGCACTCTGCAGCACTGAAGGTTTAGGAACCTGCTGCTGGCCAGCTTGTGTCCAGGAGTGCAAGGGCTGCGCCTTCCTTCCTGAAGCAGCCAGAGCATTCTCAGCTGCAGCTGCTTGTGAAGCAGCTCTTGGCTGGACATTTGAAATTGGCTCCCCTGAGTACATGAGCCCGGTGCCCAGCTGCTTGGTTCTTCGCCTTCTGTGCTCTGGACAGAACTGAAGCCCAGCCATGGCTTGGAGCTTTGCCGCTCTTCAGCGTGAGCACTGCACGCAGCCACGGTGTGCTGTGCAGGGATTTTCCTTCAGCTCGACGGACAAGCATTTTCTTGCTCTTTCAGCGAGTCCAAACTGGGCATGTAGCTCTCGCTCAGCGAAATGCGTCAGGCGAGAAACACTTGCTGGAGTAGCTTTTCGCTGGGCAAGACTTTCAACACAGCACCACAATTCGGGCAAGGAGCAGCAGAAAGGAAGACCATCTTTTGGTCCTGGCACCTTCTTCTGGGCGACACGCCTATCCGCCTCTTCTCTCCCTGCAAGGCTGTAAGCTTGGCGGTGGTGCTTGCAAGTGAGAAGGCAGGTGTAGAGAGCACCGCGATCTGCCGGCGCTGTGCAGGCTGGAAAGGAAAGAGGGCTACCACTAGGATGTGCTGCAAATACAGGTTTCCACGCGTCGAGGGTAAGCTCCGCGTAAGCTCGTTGACCTAAAACTGTTCTCTGTGCGAGACGTAGCTGAGAAGCTTTCCGTTCAGATTCAGGCTGCAAGGCAGACCGAATGTGCTGCTACCTAGCGCTGAGAGAGAAAGTGCAGAGGCCAGGCGTGTTTGGGCAGAGGCAGCAGCCTGGAGCATTTCTCTGCTGGCACCGTGCTCTCTGGGCGAGAAGTAGACACCGGTTCCACTCCGGCACAATGAAGGAGCAGAGCACGGAGCTGGTATGCGCATCGCCCAGGCTGCCTCTCGCTTGTGTGCGGATTCACGTTAGCACTTGAAAACAGAAAGTTCAAGCTGCGGCTACTTGTGCTGCTACCTATTTCTCTTCCAGCTTTCCCTGGAAAGAATTGTGCCCAGCTTGATGCTTTTGAGATGCAGAGATGACAGTGGCAGATGCAGCGGAGACTGGAAATACAGAGTGCAGCCGAGAGTTTCTGGTGCTTTGACGTGAGGCAAGGGGAAAGTGCAGCCCAGCAGAGGCTTTGACTTCTGGAGCCTTTTTCTTTGGCAGCAGCTGCTGCAAGTGGGCAAGGGAGCTGCGAGAGTGAAGAAGGGGACGGTCCGTCTATGTGAGAAGGAAGCTGCCGAGGCGCAGTGTGTTGTGCTCAGTTTCAAGGCTGCCTGGAGGAGGGGGGGACTTGAAGAACGCCTTCTTTCTGGACGCCTCCTTCTGGCTGTGCTCCAGCTGCATGCACTCTGCAGCACTGAAGGTTTAGGAACCTGCTGCTGGCCAGCTTGTGTCCAGGAGTGCAAGGGCTGCGCCTTCCTTCCTGAAGCAGCCAGAGCATTCTCAGCTGCAGCTGCTTGTGAAGCAGCTCTTGGCTGGACATTTGAAATTGGCTCCCCTGAGTACATGAGCCCGGTGCCCAGCTGCTTGGTTCTTCGCCTTCTGTGCTCTGGACAGAACTGAAGCCCAGCCATGGCTTGGAGCTTTGCCGCTCTTCAGCGTGAGCACTGCACGCAGCCACGGTGTGCTGTGCAGGGATTTTCCTTCAGCTCGACGGACAAGCATTTTCTTGCTCTTTCAGCGAGTCCAAACTGGGCATGTAGCTCTCGCTCAGCGAAATGCGTCAGGCGAGAAACACTTGCTGGAGTAGCTTTTCGCTGGGCAAGACTTTCAACACAGCACCACAATTCGGGCAAGGAGCAGCAGAAAGGAAGACCATCTTTTGGTCCTGGCACCTTCTTCTGGGCGACACGCCTATCCGCCTCTTCGCTCCCTGCAAGGCTGTAAGCTTGGCGGTGGTGCTTGCAAGTGAGAAGGCAGGTGTAGAGAGCACCGCGATCTGCCGGCGCTGTGCAGGCTGGAAAGGAAAGAGGGCTACCACTAGGATGTGCTGCAAATACAGGTTTCCACGCGTCGAGGGTAAGCTCCGCGTAAGCTCGTTGACCTCAAACTGTTCTCTGTGCGAGACGTAGCTGAGAAGCTTTCCGTTCAGATTCAGGCTGCAAGGCAGACCGAATGTGCTGCTACCTAGCGCTGAGAGAGAAAGTGCAGAGGCCAGGCGTGTTTGGGCAGAGGCATCAGCCTGGAGCATTTCTCTGCCGGCACCGTGCTCTCTGGGCGAGAAGTAGACACCGCTTCCACTCCGGCACAATGAAGGAGCAGAGCACGGAGCTGGTATGCGCATCGCCCAGGCTGCCTCTCGCTTGTGTGCGGATTCACGTTAGCACTTGAAAACAGAAAGTTCAAGCTGCGGCTACTTGTGCTGCTACCTATTTCTCTTCCAGCTTTCCCTGGAAAGAATTGTGCCCAGCTTGATGCTTTTGAGATGCAGAGATGACAGTGGCAGATGCAGCGGAGACTGGAAATACAGAGTGCAGCGGAGAGTTTCTGGTGCTTTGACGTGAGGCAAGGGGAAAGTGCAGCCCAGCAGAGGCTTTGACTTCTGGAGCCTTTTTCTTTGGCAGCAGCTGCTGCAAGTGGGCAAGGGAGCTGCGAGAGTGAAGAAGGGGACGGTCCGTCTATGTGAGAAGGAAGCTGCCGAGGCGCAGTGTGTTGTGCTCAGTTTCAAGGCTGCCTGGAGGAGGGGGGGACTTGAAGAACGCCTTCTTTCTGGACGCCTCCTTCTGGCTGTGCTCCAGCTGCATGCACTCTGCAGCACTGAAGGTTTAGGAACCTGCTGCTGGCCAGCTTGTGTCCAGGAGTGCAAGGGCTGCGCCTTCCTTCCTGAAGCAGCCAGAGCATTCTCAGCTGCAGCTGCTTGTGAAGCAGCTCTTGGCTGGACATTTGAAATTGGCTCCCCTGAGTACATGAGCCCGGTGCCCAGCTGCTTGGTTCTTCGCCTTCTGTGCTCTGGACAGAAGTGAAGCCCAGCCATGGCTTGGAGCTTTGCCGCTCTTCAGCGTGAGCACTGCACGCAGCCACGGTGTGCTGTGCAGGGATTTTCCTTCAGCTCGACGGACAAGCATTTTCTTGCTCTTTCAGCGAGTCCAAACTGGGCATGTAGCTCTCGCTCAGCGAAATGCGTCAGGCGAGAAACACTTGCTGGAGTAGCTTTTCGCTGGGCAAGACTTTCAACACAGCACCACAATTCGGGCAAGGAGCAGCAGAAAGGAAGACCATCTTTTGGTCCTGGCACCTTCTTCTGGGCGACACGCCTATCCGCCTCTTCGCTCCCTGCAAGGCTGTAAGCTTGGCGGTGGTGCTTGCAAGTGAGAAGGCAGGTGTAGAGAGCACCGCGATCTGCCGGCGCTGTGCAGGCTGGAAAGGAAAGAGGGCTACCACTAGGATGTGCTGCAAATACAGGTTTCCACGCGTCGAGGGTAAGCTCCGCGTAAGCTCGTTGACCTCAAACTGTTCTCTGTGCGAGACGTAGCTGAGAAGCTTTCCGTTCAGATTCAGGCTGCAAGGCAGACCGAATGTGCTGCTACCTAGCGCTGAGAGAGAAAGTGCAGAGGCCAGGCGTGTTTGGGCAGAGGCATCAGCCTGGAGCATTTCTCTGCCGGCACCGTGCTCTCTGGGCGAGAAGTAGACACCGCTTCCACTCCGGCACAATGAAGGAGCAGAGCACGGAGCTGGTATGCGCATCGCCCAGGCTGCCTCTCGCTTGTGTGCGGATTCACGTTAGCACTTGAAAACAGAAAGTTCAAGCTGCGGCTACTTGTGCTGCTACCTATTTCTCTTCCAGCTTTCCCTGGAAAGAATTGTGCCCAGCTTGATGCTTTTGAGATGCAGAGATGACAGTGGCAGATGCAGCGGAGACTGGAAATACAGAGTGCAGCGGAGAGTTTCTGGTGCTTTGACGTGAGGCAAGGGGAAAGTGCAGCCCAGCAGAGGCTTTGACTTCTGGAGCCTTTTTCTTTGGCAGCAGCTGCTGCAAGTGGGCAAGGGAGCTGCGAGAGTGAAGAAGGGGACGGTCCGTCTATGTGAGAAGGAAGCTGCCGAGGCGCAGTGTGTTGTGCTCAGTTTCAAGGCTGCCTGGAGGAGGGGGGGACTTGAAGAACGCCTTCTTTCTGGACGCCTCCTTCTGGCTGTGCTCCAGCTGCATGCACTCTGCAGCACTGAAGGTTTAGGAACCTGCTGCTGGCCAGCTTGTGTCCAGGAGTGCAAGGGCTGCGCCTTCCTTCCTGAAGCAGCCAGAGCATTCTCAGCTGCAGCTGCTTGTGAAGCAGCTCTTGGCTGGACATTTGAAATTGGCTCCCCTGAGTACATGAGCCCGGTGCCCAGCTGCTTGGTTCTTCGCCTTCTGTGCTCTGGACAGAACTGAAGCCCAGCCATGGCTTGGAGCTTTGCCGCTCTTCAGCGTGAGCACTGCACGCAGCCACGGTGTGCTGTGCAGGGATTTTCCTTCAGCTCGACGGACAAGCATTTTCTTGCTCTTTCAGCGAGTCCAAACTGGGCATGTAGCTCTCGCTCAGCGAAATGCGTCAGGCGAGAAACACTTGCTGGAGTAGCTTTTCGCTGGGCAAGACTTTCAACACAGCACCACAATTCGGGCAAGGAGCAGCAGAAAGGAAGACCATCTTTTGGTCCTGGCACCTTCTTCTGGGCGACACGCCTATCCGCCTCTTCGCTCCCTGCAAGGCTGTAAGCTTGGCGGTGGTGCTTGCAAGTGAGAAGGCAGGTGTAGAGAGCACCGCGATCTGCCGGCGCTGTGCAGGCTGGAAAGGAAAGAGGGCTACCACTAGGATGTGCTGCAAATACAGGTTTCCACGCGTCGAGGGTAAGCTCCGCGTAAGCTCGTTGACCTAAAACTGTTCTCTGTGCGAGACTTAGCTGAGAAGCTTTCCGTTCAGATTCAGGCTGCAAGGCAGACCGAATGTGCTGCTACCTAGCGCTGAGAGAGAAAGTGCAGAGGCCAGGCGTGTTTGGGCAGAGGCAGCAGCCTGGAGCATTTCTCTGCCGGCACCGTGCTCTCTGGGCGAGAAGTAGACACCGCTTCCACTCCGGCACAATGAAGGAGCAGAGCACGGAGCTGGTATGCGCATCGCCCAGGCTGCCTCTCGCTTGTGTGCGGATTCACGTTAGCACTTGAAAACAGAAAGTTCAAGCTGCGGCTACTTGTGCTGCTACCTATTTCTCTTCCAGCTTTCCCTGGAAAGAATTGTGCCCAGCTTGATGCTTTTGAGATGCAGAGATGACAGTGGCAGATGCAGCGGAGACTGGAAATACAGAGTGCAGCGGAGAGTTTCTGGTGCTTTGACGTGAGGCAAGGGGAAAGTGCAGCCCAGCAGAGGCTTTGACTTCTGGAGCCTTTTTCTTTGGCAGCAGCTGCTGCAAGTGGGCAAGGGAGCTGCGAGAGTGAAGAAGGGGACGGTCCGTCTATGTGAGAAGGAAGCTGCCGAGGCGCAGTGTGTTGTGCTCAGTTTCAAGGCTGCCTGGAGGAGGGGGGGACTTGAAGAACGCCTTCTTTCTGGACGCCTCCTTCTGGCTGTGCTCCAGCTGCATGCACTCTGCAGCACTGAAGGTTTAGGAACCTGCTGCTGGCCAGCTTGTGTCCAGGAGTGCAAGGGCTGCGCCTTCCTTCCTGAAGCAGCCAGAGCATTCTCAGCTGCAGCTGCTTGTGAAGCAGCTCTTGGCTGGACATTTGAAATTGGCTCCCCTGAGTACATGAGCCCGGTGCCCAGCTGCTTGGTTCTTCGCCTTCTGTGCTCTGGACAGAAGTGAAGCCCAGCCATGGCTTGGAGCTTTGCCGCTCTTCAGCGTGAGCACTGCACGCAGCCACGGTGTGCTGTGCAGGGATTTTCCTTCAGCTCGACGGACAAGCATTTTCTTGCTCTTTCAGCGAGTCCAAACTGGGCATGTAGCTCTCGCTCAGCGAAATGCGTCAGGCGAGAAACACTTGCTGGAGTAGCTTTTCGCTGGGCAAGACTTTCAACACAGCACCACAATTCGGGCAAGGAGCAGCAGAAAGGAAGACCATCTTTTGGTCCTGGCACCTTCTTCTGGGCGACACGCCTATCCGCCTCTTCTCTCCCTGCAAGGCTGTAAGCTTGGCGGTGGTGCTTGCAAGTGAGAAGGCAGGTGTAGAGAGCACCGCGATCTGCCGGCGCTGTGCAGGCTGGAAAGGAAAGAGGGCTACCACTAGAATGTGCTGCAAATACAGGTTTCCACGCGTCGAGGGTAAGCTCCGCGTAAGCTCGTTGACCTAAAACTGTTCTCTGTGCGAGACTTAGCTGAGAAGCTTTCCGTTCAGATTCAGGCTGCAAGGCAGACCGAATGTGCTGCTACCTAGCGCTGAGAGAGAAAGTGCAGAGGCCAGGCGTGTTTGGGCAGAGGCAGCAGCCTGGAGCATTTCTCTGCCGGCACCGTGCTCTCTGGGCGAGAAGTAGACACCGCTTCCACTCCGGCACAATGAAGGAGCAGAGCACGGAGCTGGTATGCGCATCGCCCAGGCTGCCTCTCGCTTGTGTGCGGATTCACGTTAGCACTTGAAAACAGAAAGTTCAAGCTGCGGCTACTTGTGCTGCTACCTATTTCTCTTCCAGCTTTCCCTGGAAAGAATTGTGCCCAGCTTGATGCTTTTGAGATGCAGAGATGACAGTGGCAGATGCAGCGGAGACTGGAAATACAGAGTGCAGCGGAGAGTTTCTGGTGCTTTGACGTGAGGCAAGGGGAAAGTGCAGCCCAGCAGAGGCTTTGACTTCTGGAGCCTTTTTCTTTGGCAGCAGCTGCTGCAAGTGGGCAAGGGAGCTGCGAGAGTGAAGAAGGGGACGGTCCGTCTATGTGAGAAGGAAGCTGCCGAGGCGCAGTGTGTTGTGCTCAGTTTCAAGGCTGCCTGGAGGAGGGGGGGACTTGAAGAACGCCTTCTTTCTGGACGCCTCCTTCTGGCTGTGCTCCAGCTGCATGCACTCTGCAGCACTGAAGGTTTAGGAACCTGCTGCTGGCCAGCTTGTGTCCAGGAGTGCAAGGGCTGCGCCTTCCTTCCTGAAGCAGCCAGAGCATTCTCAGCTGCAGCTGCTTGTGAAGCAGCTCTTGGCTGGACATTTGAAATTGGCTCCCCTGAGTACATGAGCCCGGTGCCCAGCTGCTTGGTTCTTCGCCTTCTGTGCTCTGGACAGAAGTGAAGCCCAGCCATGGCTTGGAGCTTTGCCGCTCTTCAGCGTGAGCACTGCACGCAGCCACGGTGTGCTGTGCAGGGATTTTCCTTCAGCTCGACGGACAAGCATTTTCTTGCTCTTTCAGCGAGTCCAAACTGGGCATGTAGCTCTCGCTCAGCGAAATGCGTCAGGCGAGAAACACTTGCTGGAGTAGCTTTTCGCTGGGCAAGACTTTCAACACAGCACCACAATTCGGGCAAGGAGCAGCAGAAAGGAAGACCATCTTTTGGTCCTGGCACCTTCTTCTGGGCGACACGCCTATCCGCCTCTTCTCTCCCTGCAAGGCTGTAAGCTTGGCGGTGGTGCTTGCAAGTGAGAAGGCAGGTGTAGAGAGCACCGCGATCTGCCGGCGCTGTGCAGGCTGGAAAGGAAAGAGGGCTACCACTAGGATGTGCTGCAAATACAGGTTTCCACGCGTCGAGGGTAAGCTCCGCGTAAGCTCGTTGACCTAAAACTGTTCTCTGTGCGAGACTTAGCTGAGAAGCTTTCCGTTCAGATTCAGGCTGCAAGGCAGACCGAATGTGCTGCTACCTAGCGCTGAGAGAGAAAGTGCAGAGGCCAGGCGTGTTTGGGCAGAGGCAGCAGCCTGGAGCATTTCTCTGCCGGCACCGTGCTCTCTGGGCGAGAAGTAGACACCGCTTCCACTCCGGCACAATGAAGGAGCAGAGCACGGAGCTGGTATGCGCATCGCCCAGGCTGCCTCTCGCTTGTGTGCGGATTCACGTTAGCACTTGAAAACAGAAAGTTCAAGCTGCGGCTACTTGTGCTGCTACCTATTTCTCTTCCAGCTTTCCCTGGAAAGAATTGTGCCCAGCTTGATGCTTTTGAGATGCAGAGATGACAGTGGCAGATGCAGCGGAGACTGGAAATACAGAGTGCAGCCGAGAGTTTCTGGTGCTTTGACGTGAGGCAAGGGGAAAGTGCAGCCCAGCAGAGGCTTTGACTTCTGGAGCCTTTTTCTTTGGCAGCAGCTGCTGCAAGTGGGCAAGGGAGCTGCGAGAGTGAAGAAGGGGACGGTCCGTCTATGTGAGAAGGAAGCTGCCGAGGCGCAGTGTGTTGTGCTCAGTTTCAAGGCTGCCTGGAGGAGGGGGGGACTTGAAGAACGCCTTCTTTCTGGACGCCTCCTTCTGGCTGTGCTCCAGCTGCATGCACTCTGCAGCACTGAAGGTTTAGGAACCTGCTGCTGGCCAGCTTGTGTCCAGGAGTGCAAGGGCTGCGCCTTCCTTCCTGAAGCAGCCAGAGCATTCTCAGCTGCAGCTGCTTGTGAAGCAGCTCTTGGCTGGACATTTGAAATTGGCTCCCCTGAGTACATGAGCCCGGTGCCCAGCTGCTTGGTTCTTCGCCTTCTGTGCTCTGGACAGAACTGAAGCCCAGCCATGGCTTGGAGCTTTGCCGCTCTTCAGCGTGAGCACTGCACGCAGCCACGGTGTGCTGTGCAGGGATTTTCCTTCAGCTCGACGGACAAGCATTTTCTTGCTCTTTCAGCGAGTCCAAACTGGGCATGTAGCTCTCGCTCAGCGAAATGCGTCAGGCGAGAAACACTTGCTGGAGTAGCTTTTCGCTGGGCAAGACTTTCAACACAGCACCACAATTCGGGCAAGGAGCAGCAGAAAGGAAGACCATCTTTTGGTCCTGGCACCTTCTTCTGGGCGACACGCCTATCCGCCTCTTCTCTCCCTGCAAGGCTGTAAGCTTGGCGGTGGTGCTTGCAAGTGAGAAGGCAGGTGTAGAGAGCACCGCGATCTGCCGGCGCTGTGCAGGCTGGAAAGGAAAGAGGGCTACCACTAGGATGTGCTGCAAATACAGGTTTCCACGCGTCGAGGGTAAGCTCCGCGTAAGCTCGTTGACCTAAAACTGTTCTCTGTGCGAGACTTAGCTGAGAAGCTTTCCGTTCAGATTCAGGCTGCAAGGCAGACCGAATGTGCTGCTACCTAGCGCTGAGAGAGAAAGTGCAGAGGCCAGGCGTGTTTGGGCAGAGGCAGCAGCCTGGAGCATTTCTCTGCTGGCACCGTGCTCTCTGGGCGAGAAGTAGACACCGGTTCCACTCCGGCACAATGAAGGAGCAGAGCACGGAGCTGGTATGCGCATCGCCCAGGCTGCCTCTCGCTTGTGTGCGGATTCACGTTAGCACTTGAAAACAGAAAGTTCAAGCTGCGGCTACTTGTGCTGCTACCTATTTCTCTTCCAGCTTTCCCTGGAAAGAATTGTGCCCAGCTTGATGCTTTTGAGATGCAGAGATGACAGTGGCAGATGCAGCGGAGACTGGAAATACAGAGTGCAGCCGAGAGTTTCTGGTGCTTTGACGTGAGGCAAGGGGAAAGTGCAGCCCAGCAGAGGCTTTGACTTCTGGAGCCTTTTTCTTTGGCAGCAGCTGCTGCAAGTGGGCAAGGGAGCTGCGAGAGTGAAGAAGGGGACGGTCCGTCTATGTGAGAAGGAAGCTGCCGAGGCGCAGTGTGTTGTGCTCAGTTTCAAGGCTGCCTGGAGGAGGGGGGGACTTGAAGAACGCCTTCTTTCTGGACGCCTCCTTCTGGCTGTGCTCCAGCTGCATGCACTCTGCAGCACTGAAGGTTTAGGAACCTGCTGCTGGCCAGCTTGTGTCCAGGAGTGCAAGGGCTGCGCCTTCCTTCCTGAAGCAGCCAGAGCATTCTCAGCTGCAGCTGCTTGTGAAGCAGCTCTTGGCTGGACATTTGAAATTGGCTCCCCTGAGTACATGAGCCCGGTGCCCAGCTGCTTGGTTCTTCGCCTTCTGTGCTCTGGACAGAAGTGAAGCCCAGCCATGGCTTGGAGCTTTGCCGCTCTTCAGCGTGAGCACTGCACGCAGCCACGGTGTGCTGTGCAGGGATTTTCCTTCAGCTCGACGGACAAGCATTTTCTTGCTCTTTCAGCGAGTCCAAACTGTGCATGTAGCTCTCGCTCAGCGAAATGCGTCAGGCGAGAAACACTTGCTGGAGTAGCTTTTCGCTGGGCAAGACTTTCAACACAGCACCACAATTCGGGCAAGGAGCAGCAGAAAGGAAGACCATCTTTTGGTCCTGGCACCTTCTTCTGGGCGACACGCCTATCCGCCTCTTCGCTCCCTGCAAGGCTGTAAGCTTGGCGGTGGTGCTTGCAAGTGAGAAGGCAGGTGTAGAGAGCACCGCGATCTGCCGGCGCTGTGCAGGCTGGAAAGGAAAGAGGGCTACCACTAGGATGTGCTGCAAATACAGGTTTCCACGCGTCGAGGGTAAGCTCCGCGTAAGCTCGTTGACCTCAAACTGTTCTCTGTGCGAGACGTAGCTGAGAAGCTTTCCGTTCAGATTCAGGCTGCAAGGCAGACCGAATGTGCTGCTACCTAGCGCTGAGAGAGAAAGTGCAGAGGCCAGGCGTGTTTGGGCAGAGGCATCAGCCTGGAGCATTTCTCTGCCGGCACCGTGCTCTCTGGGCGAGAAGTAGACACCGCTTCCACTCCGGCACAATGAAGGAGCAGAGCACGGAGCTGGTATGCGCATCGCCCAGGCTGCCTCTCGCTTGTGTGCGGATTCACGTTAGCACTTGAAAACAGAAAGTTCAAGCTGCGGCTACTTGTGCTGCTACCTATTTCTCTTCCAGCTTTCCCTGGAAAGAATTGTGCCCAGCTTGATGCTTTTGAGATGCAGAGATGACAGTGGCAGATGCAGCGGAGACTGGAAATACAGAGTGCAGCCGAGAGTTTCTGGTGCTTTGACGTGAGGCAAGGGGAAAGTGCAGCCCAGCAGAGGCTTTGACTTCTGGAGCCTTTTTCTTTGGCAGCAGCTGCTGCAAGTGGGCAAGGGAGCTGCGAGAGTGAAGAAGGGGACGGTCCGTCTATGTGAGAAGGAAGCTGCCGAGGCGCAGTGTGTTGTGCTCAGTTTCAAGGCTGCCTGGAGGAGGGGGGGACTTGAAGAACGCCTTCTTTCTGGACGCCTCCTTCTGGCTGTGCTCCAGCTGCATGCACTCTGCAGCACTGAAGGTTTAGGAACCTGCTGCTGGCCAGCTTGTGTCCAGGAGTGCAAGGGCTGCGCCTTCCTTCCTGAAGCAGCCAGAGCATTCTCAGCTGCAGCTGCTTGTGAAGCAGCTCTTGGCTGGACATTTGAAATTGGCTCCCCTGAGTACATGAGCCCGCTGCCCAGCTGCTTGGTTCTTCGCCTTCTGTGCTCTGGACAGAACTGAAGCCCAGCCATGGCTTGGAGCTTTGCCGCTCTTCAGCGTGAGCACTGCACGCAGCCACGGTGTGCTGTGCAGGGATTTTCCTTCAGCTCGACGGACAAGCATTTTCTTGCTCTTTCAGCGAGTCCAAACTGGGCATGTAGCTCTCGCTCAGCGAAATGCGTCAGGCGAGAAACACTTGCTGGAGTAGCTTTTCGCTGGGCAAGACTTTCAACACAGCACCACAATTCGGGCAAGGAGCAGCAGAAAGGAAGACCATCTTTTGGTCCTGGCACCTTCTTCTGGGCGACACGCCTATCCGCCTCTTCGCTCCCTGCAAGGCTGTAAGCTTGGCGGTGGTGCTTGCAAGTGAGAAGGCAGGTGTAGAGAGCACCGCGATCTGCCGGCGCTGTGCAGGCTGGGAAGGAAAGAGGGCTACCACTAGGATGTGCTGCAAATACAGGTTTCCACGCGACGAGGGTAAGCTCCGCGTAAGCTCGTTGACCTAAAACTGTTCTCTGTGCGAGACTTAGCTGAGAAGCTTTCCGTTCAGATTCAGGCTGCAAGGCAGACCGAATGTGCTGCTACCTAGCGCTGAGAGAGAAAGTGCAGAGGCCAGGCGTGTTTGGGCAGAGGCAGCAGCCTGGAGCATTTCTCTGCTGGCACCGTGCTCTCTGGGCGAGAAGTAGACACCGCTTCCACTCCGGCACAATGAAGGAGCAGAGCACGGAGCTGGTATGCGCATCGCCCAGGCTGCCTCTCGCTTGTGTGCGGATTCACGTTAGCACTTGAAAACAGAAAGTTCAAGCTGCGGCTACTTGTGCTGCTACCTATTTCTCTTCCAGCTTTCCCTGGAAAGAATTGTGCCCAGCTTGATGCTTTTGAGATGCAGAGATGACAGTGGCAGATGCAGCGGAGACTGGAAATACAGAGTGCAGCGGAGAGTTTCTGGTGCTTTGACGTGAGGCAAGGGGAAAGTGCAGCCCAGCAGAGGCTTTGACTTCTGGAGCCTTTTTCTTTGGCAGCAGCTGCTGCAAGTGGGCAAGGGAGCTGCGAGAGTGAAGAAGGGGACGGTCCGTCTATGTGAGAAGGAAGCTGCCGAGGCGCAGTGTGTTGTGCTCAGTTTCAAGGCTGCCTGGAGGAGGGGGGGACTTGAAGAACGCCTTCTTTCTGGACGCCTCCTTCTGGCTGTGCTCCAGCTGCATGCACTCTGCAGCACTGAAGGTTTAGGAACCTGCTGCTGGCCAGCTTGTGTCCAGGAGTGCAAGGGCTGCGCCTTCCTTCCTGAAGCAGCCAGAGCATTCTCAGCTGCAGCTGCTTGTGAAGCAGCTCTTGGCTGGACATTTGAAATTGGCTCCCCTGAGTACATGAGCCCGCTGCCCAGCTGCTTGGTTCTTCGCCTTCTGTGCTCTGGACAGAAGTGAAGCCCAGCCATGGCTTGGAGCTTTGCCGCTCTTCAGCGTGAGCACTGCACGCAGCCACGGTGTGCTGTGCAGGGATTTTCCTTCAGCTCGACGGACAAGCATTTTCTTGCTCTTTCAGCGAGTCCAAACTGGGCATGTAGCTCTCGCTCAGCGAAATGCGTCAGGCGAGAAACACTTGCTGGAGTAGCTTTTCGCTGGGCAAGACTTTCAACACAGCACCACAATTCGGGCAAGGAGCAGCAGAAAGGAAGACCATCTTTTGGTCCTGGCACCTTCTTCTGGGCGACACGCCTATCCGCCTCTTCTCTCCCTGCAAGGCTGTAAGCTTGGCGGTGGTGCTTGCAAGTGAGAAGGCAGGTGCAGAGAGCACCGCGATCTGCCGGCGCTGTGCAGGCTGGAAAGGAAAGAGGGCTACCACTAGGATGTGCTGCAAATACAGGTTTCCACGCGTCGAGGGTAAGCTCCGCGTAAGCTCGTTGACCTAAAACTGTTCTCTGTGCGAGACTTAGCTGAGAAGCTTTCCGTTCAGATTCAGGCTGCAAGGCAGACCGAATGTGCTGCTACCTAGCGCTGAGAGAGACAGTGCAGAGGCCAGGCGTGTTTGGGCAGAGGCAGCAGCCTGGAGCATTTCTCTGCTGGCACCGTGCTCTCTGGGCGAGAAGTAGACACCGGTTCCACTCCGGCACAATGAAGGAGCAGAGCACGGAGCTGGTATGCGCATCGCCCAGGCTGCCTCTCGCTTGTGTGCGGATTCACGTTAGCACTTGAAAACAGAAAGTTCAAGCTGCGGCTACTTGTGCTGCTACCTATTTCTCTTCCAGCTTTCCCTGGAAAGAATTGTGCCCAGCTTGATGCTTTTGAGATGCAGAGATGACAGTGGCAGATGCAGCGGAGACTGGAAATACAGAGTGCAGCGGAGAGTTTCTGGTGCTTTGACGTGAGGCAAGGGGAAAGTGCAGCCCAGCAGAGGCTTTGACTTCTGGAGCCTTTTTCTTTGGCAGCAGCTGCTGCAAGTGGGCAAGGGAGCTGCGAGAGTGAAGAAGGGGACGGTCCGTCTATGTGAGAAGGAAGCTGCCGAGGCGCAGTGTGTTGTGCTCAGTTTCAAGGCTGCCTGGAGGAGGGGGGGACTTGAAGAACGCCTTCTTTCTGGACGCCTCCTTCTGGCTGTGCTCCAGCTGCATGCACTCTGCAGCACTGAAGGTTTAGGAACCTGCTGCTGGCCAGCTTGTGTCCAGGAGTGCAAGGGCTGCGCCTTCCTTCCTGAAGCAGCCAGAGCATTCTCAGCTGCAGCTGCTTGTGAAGCAGCTCTTGGCTGGACATTTGAAATTGGCTCCCCTGAGTACATGAGCCCGCTGCCCAGCTGCTTGGTTCTTCGCCTTCTGTGCTCTGGACAGAAGTGAAGCCCAGCCATGGCTTGGAGCTTTGCCGCTCTTCAGCGTGAGCACTGCACGCAGCCACGGTGTGCTGTGCAGGGATTTTCCTTCAGCTCGACGGACAAGCATTTTCTTGCTCTTTCAGCGAGTCCAAACTGGGCATGTAGCTCTCGCTCAGCGAAATGCGTCAGGCGAGAAACACTTGCTGGAGTAGCTTTTCGCTGGGCAAGACTTTCAACACAGCACCACAATTCGGGCAAGGAGCAGCAGAAAGGAAGACCATCTTTTGGTCCTGGCACCTTCTTCTGGGCGACACGCCTATCCGCCTCTTCGCTCCCTGCAAGGCTGTAAGCTTGGCGGTGGTGCTTGCAAGTGAGAAGGCAGGTGTAGAGAGCACCGCGATCTGCCGGCGCTGTGCAGGCTGGAAAGGAAAGAGGGCTACCACTAGGATGTGCTGCAAATACAGGTTTCCACGCGTCGAGGGTAAGCTCCGCGTAAGCTCGTTGACCTAAAACTGTTCTCTGTGCGAGACTTAGCTGAGAAGCTTTCCGTTCAGATTCAGGCTACAAGGCAGACCGAATGTGCTGCTACCTAGCGCTGAGAGAGAAAGTGCAGAGGCCAGGCGTGTTTGGGCAGAGGCAGCAGCCTGGAGCATTTCTCTGCTGGCACCGTGCTCTCTGGGCGAGAAGTAGACACCGCTTCCACTCCGGCACAATGAAGGAGCAGAGCACGGAGCTGGTATGCGCATCGCCCAGGCTGCCTCTCGCTTGTGTGCGGATTCACGTTAGCACTTGAAAACAGAAAGTTCAAGCTGCGGCTACTTGTGCTGCTACCTATTTCTCTTCCAGCTTTCCCTGGAAAGAATTGTGCCCAGCTTGATGCTTTTGAGATGCAGAGATGACAGTGGCAGATGCAGCGGAGACTGGAAATACAGAGTGCAGCCGAGAGTTTCTGGTGCTTTGACGTGAGGCAAGGGGAAAGTGCAGCCCAGCAGAGGCTTTGACTTCTGGAGCCTTTTTCTTTGGCAGCAGCTGCTGCAAGTGGGCAAGGGAGCTGCGAGAGTGAAGAAGGGGACGGTCCGTCTATGTGAGAAGGAAGCTGCCGAGGCGCAGTGTGTTGTGCTCAGTTTCAAGGCTGCCTGGAGGAGGGGGGTACTTGAAGAACGCCTTCTTTCTGGACGCCTCCTTCTGGCTGTGCTCCAGCTGCATGCACTCTGCAGCACTGAAGGTTTAGGAACCTGCTGCTGGCCAGCTTGTGTCCAGGAGTGCAAGGGCTGCGCCTTCCTTCCTGAAGCAGCCAGAGCATTCTCAGCTGCAGCTGCTTGTGAAGCAGCTCTTGGCTGGACATTTGAAATTGGCTCCCCTGAGTACATGAGCCCGGTGCCCAGCTGCTTGGTTCTTCGCCTTCTGTGCTCTGGACAGAAGTGAAGCCCAGCCATGGCTTGGAGCTTTGCCGCTCTTCAGCGTGAGCACTGCACGCAGCCACGGTGTGCTGTGCAGGGATTTTCCTTCAGCTCGACGGACAAGCATTTTCTTGCTCTTTCAGCGAGTCCAAACTGGGCATGTAGCTCTCGCTCAGCGAAATGCGTCAGGCGAGAAACACTTGCTGGAGTAGCTTTTCGCTGGGCAAGACTTTCAACACAGCACCACAATTCGGGCAAGGAGCAGCAGAAAGGAAGACCATCTTTTGGTCCTGGCACCTTCTTCTGGGCGACACGCCTATCCGCCTCTTCGCTCCCTGCAAGGCTGTAAGCTTGGCAGTGGTGCTTGCAAGTGAGAAGGCAGGTGTAGAGAGCACCGCGATCTGCCGGCGCTGTGCAGGCTGGAAAGGAAAGAGGGCTACCACTAGGATGTGCTGCAAATACAGGTTTCCACGCGTCGAGGGTAAGCTCCGCGTAAGCTCGTTGACCTAAAACTGTTCTCTGTGCGAGACTTAGCTGAGAAGCTTTCCGTTCAGATTCAGGCTGCAAGGCAGACCGAATGTGCTGCTACCTAGCGCTGAGAGAGAAAGTGCAGAGGCCAGGCGTGTTTGGGCAGAGGCATCAGCCTGGAGCATTTCTCTGCCGGCACCGTGCTCTCTGGGCGAGAAGTAGACACCGCTTCCACTCCGGCACAATGAAGGAGCAGAGCACGGAGCTGGTATGCGCATCGCCCAGGCTGCCTCTCGCTTGTGTGCGGATTCACGTTAGCACTTGAAAACAGAAAGTTCAAGCTGCGGCTACTTGTGCTGCTACCTATTTCTCTTCCAGCTTTCCCTGGAAAGAATTGTGCCCAGCTTGATGCTTTTGAGATGCAGAGATGACAGTGGCAGATGCAGCGGAGACTGGAAATACAGAGTGCAGCGGAGAGTTTCTGGTGCTTTGACGTGAGGCAAGGGGAAAGTGCAGCCCAGCAGAGGCTTTGACTTCTGGAGCCTTTTTCTTTGGCAGCAGCTGCTGCAAGTGGGCAAGGGAGCTGCGAGAGTGAAGAAGGGGACGGTCCGTCTATGTGAGAAGGAAGCTGCCGAGGCGCAGTGTGTTGTGCTCAGTTTCAAGGCTGCCTGGAGGAGGGGGGGACTTGAAGAACGCCTTCTTTCTGGACGCCTCCTTCTGGCTGTGCTCCAGCTGCATGCACTCTGCAGCACTGAAGGTTTAGGAACCTGCTGCTGGCCAGCTTGTGTCCAGGAGTGCAAGGGCTGCGCCTTCCTTCCTGAAGCAGCCAGAGCATTCTCAGCTGCAGCTGCTTGTGAAGCAGCTCTTGGCTGGACATTTGAAATTGGCTCCCCTGAGTACATGAGCCCGGTGCCCAGCTGCTTGGTTCTTCGCCTTCTGTGCTCTGGACAGAACTGAAGCCCAGCCATGGCTTGGAGCTTTGCCGCTCTTCAGCGTGAGCACTGCACGCAGCCACGGTGTGCTGTGCAGGGATTTTCCTTCAGCTCGACGGACAAGCATTTTCTTGCTCTTTCAGCGAGTCCAAACTGGGCATGTAGCTCTCGCTCAGCGAAATGCGTCAGGCGAGAAACACTTGCTGGAGTAGCTTTTCGCTGGGCAAGACTTTCAACACAGCACCACAATTCGGGCAAGGAGCAGCAGAAAGGAAGACCATCTTTTGGTCCTGGCACCTTCTTCTGGGCGACACGCCTATCCGCCTCTTCGCTCCCTGCAAGGCTGTAAGCTTGGCGGTGGTGCTTGCAAGTGAGAAGGCAGGTGTAGAGAGCACCGCGATCTGCCGGCGCTGTGCAGGCTGGAAAGGAAAGAGGGCTACCACTAGGATGTGCTGCAAATACAGGTTTCCACGCGTCGAGGGTAAGCTCCGCGTAAGCTCGTTGACCTAAAACTGTTCTCTGTGCGAGACTTAGCTGAGAAGCTTTCCGTTCAGATTCAGGCTGCAAGGCAGACCGAATGTGCTGCTACCTAGCGCTGAGAGAGAAAGTGCAGAGGCCAGGCGTGTTTGGGCAGAGGCATCAGCCTGGAGCATTTCTCTGCCGGCACCGTGCTCTCTGGGCGAGAAGTAGACACCGCTTCCACTCCGGCACAATGAAGGAGCAGAGCACGGAGCTGGTATGCGCATCGCCCAGGCTGCCTCTCGCTTGTGTGCGGATTCACGTTAGCACTTGAAAACAGAAAGTTCAAGCTGCGGCTACTTGTGCTGCTACCTATTTCTCTTCCAGCTTTCCCTGGAAAGAATTGTGCCCAGCTTGATGCTTTTGAGATGCAGAGATGACAGTGGCAGATGCAGCGGAGACTGGAAATACAGAGTGCAGCGGAGAGTTTCTGGTGCTTTGACGTGAGGCAAGGGGAAAGTGCAGCCCAGCAGAGGCTTTGACTTCTGGAGCCTTTTTCTTTGGCAGCAGCTGCTGCAAGTGGGCAAGGGAGCTGCGAGAGTGAAGAAGGGGACGGTCCGTCTATGTGAGAAGGAAGCTGCCGAGGCGCAGTGTGTTGTGCTCAGTTTCAAGGCTGCCTGGAGGAGGGGGGGACTTGAAGAACGCCTTCTTTCTGGACGCCTCCTTCTGGCTGTGCTCCAGCTGCATGCACTCTGCAGCACTGAAGGTTTAGGAACCTGCTGCTGGCCAGCTTGTGTCCAGGAGTGCAAGGGCTGCGCCTTCCTTCCTGAAGCAGCCAGAGCATTCTCAGCTGCAGCTGCTTGTGAAGCAGCTCTTGGCTGGACATTTGAAATTGGCTCCCCTGAGTACATGAGCCCGGTGCCCAGCTGCTTGGTTCTTCGCCTTCTGTGCTCTGGACAGAACTGAAGCCCAGCCATGGCTTGGAGCTTTGCCGCTCTTCAGCGTGAGCACTGCACGCAGCCACGGTGTGCTGTGCAGGGATTTTCCTTCAGCTCGACGGACAAGCATTTTCTTGCTCTTTCAGCGAGTCCAAACTGGGCATGTAGCTCTCGCTCAGCGAAATGCGTCAGGCGAGAAACACTTGCTGGAGTAGCTTTTCGCTGGGCAAGACTTTCAACACAGCACCACAATTCGGGCAAGGAGCAGCAGAAAGGAAGACCATCTTTTGGTCCTGGCACCTTCTTCTGGGCGACACGCCTATCCGCCTCTTCTCTCCCTGCAAGGCTGTAAGCTTGGCGGTGGTGCTTGCAAGTGAGAAGGCAGGTGCAGAGAGCACCGCGATCTGCCGGCGCTGTGCAGGCTGGAAAGGAAAGAGGGCTACCACTAGGATGTGCTGCAAATACAGGTTTCCACGCGTCGAGGGTAAGCTCCGCGTAAGCTCGTTGACCTAAAACTGTTCTCTGTGCGAGACTTAGCTGAGAAGCTTTCCGTTCAGATTCAGGCTACAAGGCAGACCGAATGTGCTGCTACCTAGCGCTGAGAGAGAAAGTGCAGAGGCCAGGCGTGTTTGGGCAGAGGCATCAGCCTGGAGCATTTCTCTGCTGGCACCGTGCTCTCTGGGCGAGAAGTAGACACCGGTTCCACTCCGGCACAATGAAGGAGCAGAGCACGGAGCTGGTATGCGCATCGCCCAGGCTGCCTCTCGCTTGTGTGCGGATTCACGTTAGCACTTGAAAACAGAAAGTTCAAGCTGCGGCTACTTGTGCTGCTACCTATTTCTCTTCCAGCTTTCCCTGGAAAGAATTGTGCCCAGCTTGATGCTTTTGAGATGCAGAGATGACAGTGGCAGATGCAGCGGAGACTGGAAATACAGAGTGCAGCCGAGAGTTTCTGGTGCTTTGACGTGAGGCAAGGGGAAAGTGCAGCCCAGCAGAGGCTTTGACTTCTGGAGCCTTTTTCTTTGGCAGCAGCTGCTGCAAGTGGGCAAGGGAGCTGCGAGAGTGAAGAAGGGGACGGTCCGTGTATGTGAGAAGGAAGCTGCCGAGGCGCAGTGTGTTGTGCTCAGTTTCAAGGCTGCCTGGAGGAGGGGGGGACTTGAAGAACGCCTTCTTTCTGGACGCCTCCTTCTGGCTGTGCTCCAGCTGCATGCACTCTGCAGCACTGAAGGTTTAGGAACCTGCTGCTGGCCAGCTTGTGTCCAGGAGTGCAAGGGCTGCGCCTTCCTTCCTGAAGCAGCCAGAGCATTCTCAGCTGCAGCTGCTTGTGAAGCAGCTCTTGGCTGGACATTTGAAATTGGCTCCCCTGAGTACATGAGCCCGGTGCCCAGCTGCTTGGTTCTTCGCCTTCTGTGCTCTGGACAGAACTGAAGCCCAGCCATGGCTTGGAGCTTTGCCGCTCTTCAGCGTGAGCACTGCACGCAGCCACGGTGTGCTGTGCAGGGATTTTCCTTCAGCTCGACGGACAAGCATTTTCTTGCTCTTTCAGCGAGTCCAAACTGGGCATGTAGCTCTCGCTCAGCGAAATGCGTCAGGCGAGAAACACTTGCTGGAGTAGCTTTTCGCTGGGCAAGACTTTCAACACAGCACCACAATTCGGGCAAGGAGCAGCAGAAAGGAAGACCATCTTTTGGTCCTGGCACCTTCTTCTGGGCGACACGCCTATCCGCCTCTTCTCTCCCTGCAAGGCTGTAAGCTTGGCGGTGGTGCTTGCAAGTGAGAAGGCAGGTGTAGAGAGCACCGCGATCTGCCGGCGCTGTGCAGGCTGGAAAGGAAAGAGGGCTACCACTAGGATGTGCTGCAAATACAGGTTTCCACGCGTCGAGGGTAAGCTCCGCGTAAGCTCGTTGACCTAAAACTGTTCTCTGTGCGAGACTTAGCTGAGAAGCTTTCCGTTCAGATTCAGGCTGCAAGGCAGACCGAATGTGCTGCTACCTAGCGCTGAGAGAGACAGTGCAGAGGCCAGGCGTGTTTGGGCAGAGGCATCAGCCTGGAGCATTTCTCTGCTGGCACCGTGCTCTCTGGGCGAGAAGTAGACACCGGTTCCACTCCGGCACAATGAAGGAGCAGAGCACGGAGCTGGTATGCGCATCGCCCAGGCTGCCTCTCGCTTGTGTGCGGATTCACGTTAGCACTTGAAAACAGAAAGTTCAAGCTGCGGCTACTTGTGCTGCTACCTATTTCTCTTCCAGCTTTCCCTGGAAAGAATTGTGCCCAGCTTGATGCTTTTGAGATGCAGAGATGACAGTGGCAGATGCAGCGGAGACTGGAAATACAGAGTGCAGCCGAGAGTTTCTGGTGCTTTGACGTGAGGCAAGGGGAAAGTGCAGCCCAGCAGAGGCTTTGACTTCTGGAGCCTTTTTCTTTGGCAGCAGCTGCTGCAAGTGGGCAAGGGAGCTGCGAGAGTGAAGAAGGGGACGGTCCGTCTATGTGAGAAGGAAGCTGCCGAGGCGCAGTGTGTTGTGCTCAGTTTCAAGGCTGCCTGGAGGAGGGGGGGACTTGAAGAACGCCTTCTTTCTGGACGCCTCCTTCTGGCTGTGCTCCAGCTGCATGCACTCTGCAGCACTGAAGGTTTAGGAACCTGCTGCTGGCCAGCTTGTGTCCAGGAGTGCAAGGGCTGCGCCTTCCTTCCTGAAGCAGCCAGAGCATTCTCAGCTGCAGCTGCTTGTGAAGCAGCTCTTGGCTGGACATTTGAAATTGGCTCCCCTGAGTACATGAGCCCGGTGCCCAGCTGCTTGGTTCTTCGCCTTCTGTGCTCTGGACAGAAGTGAAGCCCAGCCATGGCTTGGAGCTTTGCCGCTCTTCAGCGTGAGCACTGCACGCAGCCACGGTGTGCTGTGCAGGGATTTTCCTTCAGCTCGACGGACAAGCATTTTCTTGCTCTTTCAGCGAGTCCAAACTGGGCATGTAGCTCTCGCTCAGCGAAATGCGTCAGGCGAGAAACACTTGCTGGAGTAGCTTTTCGCTGGGCAAGACTTTCAACACAGCACCACAATTCGGGCAAGGAGCAGCAGAAAGGAAGACCATCTTTTGGTCCTGGCACCTTCTTCTGGGCGACACGCCTATCCGCCTCTTCGCTCCCTGCAAGGCTGTAAGCTTGGCGGTGGTGCTTGCAAGTGAGAAGGCAGGTGTAGAGAGCACCGCGATCTGCCGGCGCTGTGCAGGCTGGAAAGGAAAGAGGGCTACCACTAGGATGTGCTGCAAATACAGGTTTCCACGCGTCGAGGGTAAGCTCCGCGTAAGCTCGTTGACCTAAAACTGTTCTCTGTGCGAGACTTAGCTGAGAAGCTTTCCGTTCAGATTCAGGCTGCAAGGCAGACCGAATGTGCTGCTACCTAGCGCTGAGAGAGAAAGTGCAGAGGCCAGGCGTGTTTGGGCAGAGGCATCAGCCTGGAGCATTTCTCTGCCGGCACCGTGCTCTCTGGGCGAGAAGTAGACACCGCTTCCACTCCGGCACAATGAAGGAGCAGAGCACGGAGCTGGTATGCGCATCGCCCAGGCTGCCTCTCGCTTGTGTGCGGATTCACGTTAGCACTTGAAAACAGAAAGTTCAAGCTGCGGCTACTTGTGCTGCTACCTATTTCTCTTCCAGCTTTCCCTGGAAAGAATTGTGCCCAGCTTGATGCTTTTGAGATGCAGAGATGACAGTGGCAGATGCAGCGGAGACTGGAAATACAGAGTGCAGCGGAGAGTTTCTGGTGCTTTGACGTGAGGCAAGGGGAAAGTGCAGCCCAGCAGAGGCTTTGACTTCTGGAGCCTTTTTCTTTGGCAGCAGCTGCTGCAAGTGGGCAAGGGAGCTGCGAGAGTGAAGAAGGGGACGGTCCGTCTATGTGAGAAGGAAGCTGCCGAGGCGCAGTGTGTTGTGCTCAGTTTCAAGGCTGCCTGGAGGAGGGGGGGACTTGAAGAACGCCTTCTTTCTGGACGCCTCCTTCTGGCTGTGCTCCAGCTGCATGCACTCTGCAGCACTGAAGGTTTAGGAACCTGCTGCTGGCCAGCTTGTGTCCAGGAGTGCAAGGGCTGCGCCTTCCTTCCTGAAGCAGCCAGAGCATTCTCAGCTGCAGCTGCTTGTGAAGCAGCTCTTGGCTGGACATTTGAAATTGGCTCCCCTGAGTACATGAGCCCGGTGCCCAGCTGCTTGGTTCTTCGCCTTCTGTGCTCTGGACAGAACTGAAGCCCAGCCATGGCTTGGAGCTTTGCCGCTCTTCAGCGTGAGCACTGCACGCAGCCACGGTGTGCTGTGCAGGGATTTTCCTTCAGCTCGACGGACAAGCATTTTCTTGCTCTTTCAGCGAGTCCAAACTGGGCATGTAGCTCTCGCTCAGCGAAATGCGTCAGGCGAGAAACACTTGCTGGAGTAGCTTTTCGCTGGGCAAGACTTTCAACACAGCACCACAATTCGGGCAAGGAGCAGCAGAAAGGAAGACCATCTTTTGGTCCTGGCACCTTCTTCTGGGCGACACGCCTATCCGCCTCTTCTCTCCCTGCAAGGCTGTAAGCTTGGCGGTGGTGCTTGCAAGTGAGAAGGCAGGTGTAGAGAGCACCGCGATCTGCCGGCGCTGTGCAGGCTGGAAAGGAAAGAGGGCTACCACTAGGATGTGCTGCAAATACAGGTTTCCACGCGTCGAGGGTAAGCTCCGCGTAAGCTCGTTGACCTAAAACTGTTCTCTGTGCGAGACTTAGCTGAGAAGCTTTCCGTTCAGATTCAGGCTGCAAGGCAGACCGAATGTGCTGCTACCTAGCGCTGAGAGAGACAGTGCAGAGGCCAGGCGTGTTTGGGCAGAGGCAGCAGCCTGGAGCATTTCTCTGCTGGCACCGTGCTCTCTGGGCGAGAAGTAGACACCGCTTCCACTCCGGCACAATGAAGGAGCAGAGCACGGAGCTGGTATGCGCATCGCCCAGGCTGCCTCTCGCTTGTGTGCGGATTCACGTTAGCACTTGAAAACAGAAAGTTCAAGCTGCGGCTACTTGTGCTGCTACCTATTTCTCTTCCAGCTTTCCCTGGAAAGAATTGTGCCCAGCTTGATGCTTTTGAGATGCAGAGATGACAGTGGCAGATGCAGCGGAGACTGGAAATACAGAGTGCAGCCGAGAGTTTCTGGTGCTTTGACGTGAGGCAAGGGGAAAGTGCAGCCCAGCAGAGGCTTTGACTTCTGGAGCCTTTTTCTTTGGCAGCAGCTGCTGCAAGTGGGCAAGGGAGCTGCGAGAGTGAAGAAGGGGACGGTCCGTCTATGTGAGAAGGAAGCTGCCGAGGCGCAGTGTGTTGTGCTCAGTTTCAAGGCTGCCTGGAGGAGGGGGGGACTTGAAGAACGCCTTCTTTCTGGACGCCTCCTTCTGGCTGTGCTCCAGCTGCATGCACTCTGCAGCACTGAAGGTTTAGGAACCTGCTGCTGGCCAGCTTGTGTCCAGGAGTGCAAGGGCTGCGCCTTCCTTCCTGAAGCAGCCAGAGCATTCTCAGCTGCAGCTGCTTGTGAAGCAGCTCTTGGCTGGACATTTGAAATTGGCTCCCCTGAGTACATGAGCCCGGTGCCCAGCTGCTTGGTTCTTCGCCTTCTGTGCTCTGGACAGAAGTGAAGCCCAGCCATGGCTTGGAGCTTTGCCGCTCTTCAGCGTGAGCACTGCACGCAGCCACGGTGTGCTGTGCAGGGATTTTCCTTCAGCTCGACGGACAAGCATTTTCTTGCTCTTTCAGCGAGTCCAAACTGGGCATGTAGCTCTCGCTCAGCGAAATGCGTCAGGCGAGAAACACTTGCTGGAGTAGCTTTTCGCTGGGCAAGACTTTCAACACAGCACCACAATTCGGGCAAGGAGCAGCAGAAAGGAAGACCATCTTTTGGTCCTGGCACCTTCTTCTGGGCGACACGCCTATCCGCCTCTTCGCTCCCTGCAAGGCTGTAAGCTTGGCGGTGGTGCTTGCAAGTGAGAAGGCAGGTGTAGAGAGCACCGCGATCTGCCGGCGCTGTGCAGGCTGGAAAGGAAAGAGGGCTACCACTAGGATGTGCTGCAAATACAGGTTTCCACGCGTCGAGGGTAAGCTCCGCGTAAGCTCGTTGACCTAAAACTGTTCTCTGTGCGAGACTTAGCTGAGAAGCTTTCCGTTCAGATTCAGGCTGCAAGGCAGACCGAATGTGCTGCTACCTAGCGCTGAGAGAGAAAGTGCAGAGGCCAGGCGTGTTTGGGCAGAGGCAGCAGCCTGGAGCATTTCTCTGCCGGCACCGTGCTCTCTGGGCGAGAAGTAGACACCGGTTCCACTCCGGCACAATGAAGGAGCAGAGCACGGAGCTGGTATGCGCATCGCCCAGGCTGCCTCTCGCTTGTGTGCGGATTCACGTTAGCACTTGAAAACAGAAAGTTCAAGCTGCGGCTACTTGTGCTGCTACCTATTTCTCTTCCAGCTTTCCCTGGAAAGAATTGTGCCCAGCTTGATGCTTTTGAGATGCAGAGATGACAGTGGCAGATGCAGCGGAGACTGGAAATACAGAGTGCAGCCGAGAGTTTCTGGTGCTTTGACGTGAGGCAAGGGGAAAGTGCAGCCCAGCAGAGGCTTTGACTTCTGGAGCCTTTTTCTTTGGCAGCAGCTGCTGCAAGTGGGCAAGGGAGCTGCGAGAGTGAAGAAGGGGACGGTCCGTCTATGTGAGAAGGAAGCTGCCGAGGCGCAGTGTGTTGTGCTCAGTTTCAAGGCTGCCTGGAGGAGGGGGGGACTTGAAGAACGCCTTCTTTCTGGACGCCTCCTTCTGGCTGTGCTCCAGCTGCATGCACTCTGCAGCACTGAAGGTTTAGGAACCTGCTGCTGGCCAGCTTGTGTCCAGGAGTGCAAGGGCTGCGCCTTCCTTCCTGAAGCAGCCAGAGCATTCTCAGCTGCAGCTGCTTGTGAAGCAGCTCTTGGCTGGACATTTGAAATTGGCTCCCCTGAGTACATGAGCCCGGTGCCCAGCTGCTTGGTTCTTCGCCTTCTGTGCTCTGGACAGAAGTGAAGCCCAGCCATGGCTTGGAGCTTTGCCGCTCTTCAGCGTGAGCACTGCACGCAGCCACGGTGTGCTGTGCAGGGATTTTCCTTCAGCTCGACGGACAAGCATTTTCTTGCTCTTTCAGCGAGTCCAAACTGGGCATGTAGCTCTCGCTCAGCGAAATGCGTCAGGCGAGAAACACTTGCTGGAGTAGCTTTTCGCTGGGCAAGACTTTCAACACAGCACCACAATTCGGGCAAGGAGCAGCAGAAAGGAAGACCATCTTTTGGTCCTGGCACCTTCTTCTGGGCGACACGCCTATCCGCCTCTTCTCTCCCTGCAAGGCTGTAAGCTTGGCGGTGGTGCTTGCAAGTGAGAAGGCAGGTGTAGAGAGCACCGCGATCTGCCGGCGCTGTGCAGGCTGGAAAGGAAAGAGGGCTACCACTAGGATGTGCTGCAAATACAGGTTTCCACGCGTCGAGGGTAAGCTCCGCGTAAGCTCGTTGACCTAAAACTGTTCTCTGTGCGAGACTTAGCTGAGAAGCTTTCCGTTCAGATTCAGGCTGCAAGGCAGACCGAATGTGCTGCTACCTAGCGCTGAGAGAGACAGTGCAGAGGCCAGGCGTGTTTGGGCAGAGGCAGCAGCCTGGAGCATTTCTCTGCCGGCACCGTGCTCTCTGGGCGAGAAGTAGACACCGCTTCCACTCCGGCACAATGAAGGAGCAGAGCACGGAGCTGGTATGCGCATCGCCCAGGCTGCCTCTCGCTTGTGTGCGGATTCACGTTAGCACTTGAAAACAGAAAGTTCAAGCTGCGGCTACTTGTGCTGCTACCTATTTCTCTTCCAGCTTTCCCTGGAAAGAATTGTGCCCAGCTTGATGCTTTTGAGATGCAGAGATGACAGTGGCAGATGCAGCGGAGACTGGAAATACAGAGTGCAGCCGAGAGTTTCTGGTGCTTTGACGTGAGGCAAGGGGAAAGTGCAGCCCAGCAGAGGCTTTGACTTCTGGAGCCTTTTTCTTTGGCAGCAGCTGCTGCAAGTGGGCAAGGGAGCTGCGAGAGTGAAGAAGGGGACGGTCCGTCTATGTGAGAAGGAAGCTGCCGAGGCGCACTGTGTTGTGCTCAGTTTCAAGGCTGCCTGGAGGAGGGGGGGACTTGAAGAACGCCTTCTTTCTGGACGCCTCCTTCTGGCTGTGCTCCAGCTGCATGCACTCTGCAGCACTGAAGGTTTAGGAACCTGCTGCTGGCCAGCTTGTGTCCAGGAGTGCAAGGGCTGCGCCTTCCTTCCTGAAGCAGCCAGAGCATTCTCAGCTGCAGCTGCTTGTGAAGCAGCTCTTGGCTGGACATTTGAAATTGGCTCCCCTGAGTACATGAGCCCGGTGCCCAGCTGCTTGGTTCTTCGCCTTCTGTGCTCTGGACAGAACTGAAGCCCAGCCATGGCTTGGAGCTTTGCCGCTCTTCAGCGTGAGCACTGCACGCAGCCACGGTGTGCTGTGCAGGGATTTTCCTTCAGCTCGACGGACAAGCATTTTCTTGCTCTTTCAGCGAGTCCAAACTGGGCATGTAGCTCTCGCTCAGCGAAATGCGTCAGGCGAGAAACACTTGCTGGAGTAGCTTTTCGCTGGGCAAGACTTTCAACACAGCACCACAATTCGGGCAAGGAGCAGCAGAAAGGAAGACCATCTTTTGGTCCTGGCACCTTCTTCTGGGCGACACGCCTATCCGCCTCTTCTCTCCCTGCAAGGCTGTAAGCTTGGCGGTGGTGCTTGCAAGTGAGAAGGCAGGTGTAGAGAGCACCGCGATCTGCCGGCGCTGTGCAGGCTGGAAAGGAAAGAGGGCTACCACTAGGATGTGCTGCAAATACAGGTTTCCACGCGTCGAGGGTAAGCTCCGCGTAAGCTCGTTGACCTAAAACTGTTCTCTGTGCGAGACTTAGCTGAGAAGCTTTCCGTTCAGATTCAGGCTGCAAGGCAGACCGAATGTGCTGCTACCTAGCGCTGAGAGAGACAGTGCAGAGGCCAGGCGTGTTTGGGCAGAGGCATCAGCCTGGAGCATTTCTCTGCTGGCACCGTGCTCTCTGGGCGAGAAGTAGACACCGGTTCCACTCCGGCACAATGAAGGAGCAGAGCACGGAGCTGGTATGCGCATCGCCCAGGCTGCCTCTCGCTTGTGTGCGGATTCACGTTAGCACTTGAAAACAGAAAGTTCAAGCTGCGGCTACTTGTGCTGCTACCTATTTCTCTTCCAGCTTTCCCTGGAAAGAATTGTGCCCAGCTTGATGCTTTTGAGATGCAGAGATGACAGTGGCAGATGCAGCGGAGACTGGAAATACAGAGTGCAGCCGAGAGTTTCTGGTGCTTTGACGTGAGGCAAGGGGAAAGTGCAGCCCAGCAGAGGCTTTGACTTCTGGAGCCTTTTTCTTTGGCAGCAGCTGCTGCAAGTGGGCAAGGGAGCTGCGAGAGTGAAGAAGGGGACGGTCCGTCTATGTGAGAAGGAAGCTGCCGAGGCGCAGTGTGTTGTGCTCAGTTTCAAGGCTGCCTGGAGGAGGGGGGGACTTGAAGAACGCCTTCTTTCTGGACGCCTCCTTCTGGCTGTGCTCCAGCTGCATGCACTCTGCAGCACTGAAGGTTTAGGAACCTGCTGCTGGCCAGCTTGTGTCCAGGAGTGCAAGGGCTGCGCCTTCCTTCCTGAAGCAGCCAGAGCATTCTCAGCTGCAGCTGCTTGTGAAGCAGCTCTTGGCTGGACATTTGAAATTGGCTCCCCTGAGTACATGAGCCCGGTGCCCAGCTGCTTGGTTCTTCGCCTTCTGTGCTCTGGACAGAAGTGAAGCCCAGCCATGGCTTGGAGCTTTGCCGCTCTTCAGCGTGAGCACTGCACGCAGCCACGGTGTGCTGTGCAGGGATTTTCCTTCAGCTCGACGGACAAGCATTTTCTTGCTCTTTCAGCGAGTCCAAACTGGGCATGTAGCTCTCGCTCAGCGAAATGCGTCAGGCGAGAAACACTTGCTGGAGTAGCTTTTCGCTGGGCAAGACTTTCAACACAGCACCACAATTCGGGCAAGGAGCAGCAGAAAGGAAGACCATCTTTTGGTCCTGGCACCTTCTTCTGGGCGACACGCCTATCCGCCTCTTCGCTCCCTGCAAGGCTGTAAGCTTGGCGGTGGTGCTTGCAAGTGAGAAGGCAGGTGTAGAGAGCACCGCGATCTGCCGGCGCTGTGCAGGCTGGGAAGGAAAGAGGGCTACCACTAGGATGTGCTGCAAATACAGGTTTCCACGCGACGAGGGTAAGCTCCGCGTAAGCTCGTTGACCTAAAACTGTTCTCTGTGCGAGACTTAGCTGAGAAGCTTTCCGTTCAGATTCAGGCTGCAAGGCAGACCGAATGTGCTGCTACCTAGCGCTGAGAGAGAAAGTGCAGAGGCCAGGCGTGTTTGGGCAGAGGCAGCAGCCTGGAGCATTTCTCTGCTGGCACCGTGCTCTCTGGGCGAGAAGTAGACACCGGTTCCACTCCGGCACAATGAAGGAGCAGAGCACGGAGCTGGTATGCGCATCGCCCAGGCTGCCTCTCGCTTGTGTGCGGATTCACGTTAGCACTTGAAAACAGAAAGTTCAAGCTGCGGCTACTTGTGCTGCTACCTATTTCTCTTCCAGCTTTCCCTGGAAAGAATTGTGCCCAGCTTGATGCTTTTGAGATGCAGAGATGACAGTGGCAGATGCAGCGGAGACTGGAAATACAGAGTGCAGCCGAGAGTTTCTGGTGCTTTGACGTGAGGCAAGGGGAAAGTGCAGCCCAGCAGAGGCTTTGACTTCTGGAGCCTTTTTCTTTGGCAGCAGCTGCTGCAAGTGGGCAAGGGAGCTGCGAGAGTGAAGAAGGGGACGGTCCGTCTATGTGAGAAGGAAGCTGCCGAGGCGCAGTGTGTTGTGCTCAGTTTCAAGGCTGCCTGGAGGAGGGGGGGACTTGAAGAACGCCTTCTTTCTGGACGCCTCCTTCTGGCTGTGCTCCAGCTGCATGCACTCTGCAGCACTGAAGGTTTAGGAACCTGCTGCTGGCCAGCTTGTGTCCAGGAGTGCAAGGGCTGCGCCTTCCTTCCTGAAGCAGCCAGAGCATTCTCAGCTGCAGCTGCTTGTGAAGCAGCTCTTGGCTGGACATTTGAAATTGGCTCCCCTGAGTACATGAGCCCGGTGCCCAGCTGCTTGGTTCTTCGCCTTCTGTGCTCTGGACAGAACTGAAGCCCAGCCATGGCTTGGAGCTTTGCCGCTCTTCAGCGTGAGCACTGCACGCAGCCACGGTGTGCTGTGCAGGGATTTTCCTTCAGCTCGACGGACAAGCATTTTCTTGCTCTTTCAGCGAGTCCAAACTGGGCATGTAGCTCTCGCTCAGCGAAATGCGTCAGGCGAGAAACACTTGCTGGAGTAGCTTTTCGCTGGGCAAGACTTTCAACACAGCACCACAATTCGGGCAAGGAGCAGCAGAAAGGAAGACCATCTTTTGGTCCTGGCACCTTCTTCTGGGCGACACGCCTATCCGCCTCTTCGCTCCCTGCAAGGCTGTAAGCTTGGCGGTGGTGCTTGCAAGTGAGAAGGCAGGTGTAGAGAGCACCGCGATCTGCCGGCGCTGTGCAGGCTGGAAAGGAAAGAGGGCTACCACTAGGATGTGCTGCAAATACAGGTTTCCACGCGTCGAGGGTAAGCTCCGCGTAAGCTCGTTGACCTAAAACTGTTCTCTGTGCGAGACTTAGCTGAGAAGCTTTCCGTTCAGATTCAGGCTGCAAGGCAGACCGAATGTGCTGCTACCTAGCGCTGAGAGAGAAAGTGCAGAGGCCAGGCGTGTTTGGGCAGAGGCATCAGCCTGGAGCATTTCTCTGCCGGCACCGTGCTCTCTGGGCGAGAAGTAGACACCGCTTCCACTCCGGCACAATGAAGGAGCAGAGCACGGAGCTGGTATGCGCATCGCCCAGGCTGCCTCTCGCTTGTGTGCGGATTCACGTTAGCACTTGAAAACAGAAAGTTCAAGCTGCGGCTACTTGTGCTGCTACCTATTTCTCTTCCAGCTTTCCCTGGAAAGAATTGTGCCCAGCTTGATGCTTTTGAGATGCAGAGATGACAGTGGCAGATGCAGCGGAGACTGGAAATACAGAGTGCAGCCGAGAGTTTCTGGTGCTTTGACGTGAGGCAAGGGGAAAGTGCAGCCCAGCAGAGGCTTTGACTTCTGGAGCCTTTTTCTTTGGCAGCAGCTGCTGCAAGTGGGCAAGGGAGCTGCGAGAGTGAAGAAGGGGACGGTCCGTCTATGTGAGAAGGAAGCTGCCGAGGCGCAGTGTGTTGTGCTCAGTTTCAAGGCTGCCTGGAGGAGGGGGGGACTTGAAGAACGCCTTCTTTCTGGACGCCTCCTTCTGGCTGTGCTCCAGCTGCATGCACTCTGCAGCACTGAAGGTTTAGGAACCTGCTGCTGGCCAGCTTGTGTCCAGGAGTGCAAGGGCTGCGCCTTCCTTCCTGAAGCAGCCAGAGCATTCTCAGCTGCAGCTGCTTGTGAAGCAGCTCTTGGCTGGACATTTGAAATTGGCTCCCCTGAGTACATGAGCCCGGTGCCCAGCTGCTTGGTTCTTCGCCTTCTGTGCTCTGGACAGAAGTGAAGCCCAGCCATGGCTTGGAGCTTTGCCGCTCTTCAGCGTGAGCACTGCACGCAGCCACGGTGTGCTGTGCAGGGATTTTCCTTCAGCTCGACGGACAAGCATTTTCTTGCTCTTTCAGCGAGTCCAAACTGTGCATGTAGCTCTCGCTCAGCGAAATGCGTCAGGCGAGAAACACTTGCTGGAGTAGCTTTTCGCTGGGCAAGACTTTCAACACAGCACCACAATTCGGGCAAGGAGCAGCAGAAAGGAAGACCATCTTTTGGTCCTGGCACCTTCTTCTGGGCGACACGCCTATCCGCCTCTTCGCTCCCTGCAAGGCTGTAAGCTTGGCGGTGGTGCTTGCAAGTGAGAAGGCAGGTGTAGAGAGCACCGCGATCTGCCGGCGCTGTGCAGGCTGGAAAGGAAAGAGGGCTACCACTAGGATGTGCTGCAAATACAGGTTTCCACGCGTCGAGGGTAAGCTCCGCGTAAGCTCGTTGACCTCAAACTGTTCTCTGTGCGAGACGTAGCTGAGAAGCTTTCCGTTCAGATTCAGGCTGCAAGGCAGACCGAATGTGCTGCTACCTAGCGCTGAGAGAGAAAGTGCAGAGGCCAGGCGTGTTTGGGCAGAGGCATCAGCCTGGAGCATTTCTCTGCCGGCACCGTGCTCTCTGGGCGAGAAGTAGACACCGCTTCCACTCCGGCACAATGAAGGAGCAGAGCACGGAGCTGGTATGCGCATCGCCCAGGCTGCCTCTCGCTTGTGTGCGGATTCACGTTAGCACTTGAAAACAGAAAGTTCAAGCTGCGGCTACTTGTGCTGCTACCTATTTCTCTTCCAGCTTTCCCTGGAAAGAATTGTGCCCAGCTTGATGCTTTTGAGATGCAGAGATGACAGTGGCAGATGCAGCGGAGACTGGAAATACAGAGTGCAGCCGAGAGTTTCTGGTGCTTTGACGTGAGGCAAGGGGAAAGTGCAGCCCAGCAGAGGCTTTGACTTCTGGAGCCTTTTTCTTTGGCAGCAGCTGCTGCAAGTGGGCAAGGGAGCTGCGAGAGTGAAGAAGGGGACGGTCCGTCTATGTGAGAAGGAAGCTGCCGAGGCGCAGTGTGTTGTGCTCAGTTTCAAGGCTGCCTGGAGGAGGGGGGGACTTGAAGAACGCCTTCTTTCTGGACGCCTCCTTCTGGCTGTGCTCCAGCTGCATGCACTCTGCAGCACTGAAGGTTTAGGAACCTGCTGCTGGCCAGCTTGTGTCCAGGAGTGCAAGGGCTGCGCCTTCCTTCCTGAAGCAGCCAGAGCATTCTCAGCTGCAGCTGCTTGTGAAGCAGCTCTTGGCTGGACATTTGAAATTGGCTCCCCTGAGTACATGAGCCCGCTGCCCAGCTGCTTGGTTCTTCGCCTTCTGTGCTCTGGACAGAACTGAAGCCCAGCCATGGCTTGGAGCTTTGCCGCTCTTCAGCGTGAGCACTGCACGCAGCCACGGTGTGCTGTGCAGGGATTTTCCTTCAGCTCGACGGACAAGCATTTTCTTGCTCTTTCAGCGAGTCCAAACTGGGCATGTAGCTCTCGCTCAGCGAAATGCGTCAGGCGAGAAACACTTGCTGGAGTAGCTTTTCGCTGGGCAAGACTTTCAACACAGCACCACAATTCGGGCAAGGAGCAGCAGAAAGGAAGACCATCTTTTGGTCCTGGCACCTTCTTCTGGGCGACACGCCTATCCGCCTCTTCGCTCCCTGCAAGGCTGTAAGCTTGGCGGTGGTGCTTGCAAGTGAGAAGGCAGGTGCAGAGAGCACCGCGATCTGCCGGCGCTGTGCAGGCTGGAAAGGAAAGAGGGCTACCACTAGGATGTGCTGCAAATACAGGTTTCCACGCGTCGAGGGTAAGCTCCGCGTAAGCTCGTTGACCTAAAACTGTTCTCTGTGCGAGACTTAGCTGAGAAGCTTTCCGTTCAGATTCAGGCTGCAAGGCAGACCGAATGTGCTGCTACCTAGCGCTGAGAGAGAAAGTGCAGAGGCCAGGCGTGTTTGGGCAGAGGCAGCAGCCTGGAGCATTTCTCTGCTGGCACCGTGCTCTCTGGGCGAGAAGTAGACACCGCTTCCACTCCGGCACAATGAAGGAGCAGAGCACGGAGCTGGTATGCGCATCGCCCAGGCTGCCTCTCGCTTGTGTGCGGATTCACGTTAGCACTTGAAAACAGAAAGTTCAAGCTGCGGCTACTTGTGCTGCTACCTATTTCTCTTCCAGCTTTCCCTGGAAAGAATTGTGCCCAGCTTGATGCTTTTGAGATGCAGAGATGACAGTGGCAGATGCAGCGGAGACTGGAAATACAGAGTGCAGCGGAGAGTTTCTGGTGCTTTGACGTGAGGCAAGGGGAAAGTGCAGCCCAGCAGAGGCTTTGACTTCTGGAGCCTTTTTCTTTGGCAGCAGCTGCTGCAAGTGGGCAAGGGAGCTGCGAGAGTGAAGAAGGGGACGGTCCGTGTATGTGAGAAGGAAGCTGCCGAGGCGCAGTGTGTTGTGCTCAGTTTCAAGGCTGCCTGGAGGAGGGGGGGACTTGAAGAACGCCTTCTTTCTGGACGCCTCCTTCTGGCTGTGCTCCAGCTGCATGCACTCTGCAGCACTGAAGGTTTAGGAACCTGCTGCTGGCCAGCTTGTGTCCAGGAGTGCAAGGGCTGCGCCTTCCTTCCTGAAGCAGCCAGAGCATTCTCAGCTGCAGCTGCTTGTGAAGCAGCTCTTGGCTGGACATTTGAAATTGGCTCCCCTGAGTACATGAGCCCGCTGCCCAGCTGCTTGGTTCTTCGCCTTCTGTGCTCTGGACAGAAGTGAAGCCCAGCCATGGCTTGGAGCTTTGCCGCTCTTCAGCGTGAGCACTGCACGCAGCCACGGTGTGCTGTGCAGGGATTTTCCTTCAGCTCGACGGACAAGCATTTTCTTACTCTTTCAGCGAGTCCAAACTGGGCATGTAGCTCTCGCTCAGCGAAATGCGTCAGGCGAGAAACACTTGCTGGAGTAGCTTTTCGCTGGGCAAGACTTTCAACACAGCACCACAATTCGGGCAAGGAGCAGCAGAAAGGAAGACCATCTTTTGGTCCTGGCACCTTCTTCTGGGCGACACGCCTATCCGCCTCTTCGCTCCCTGCAAGGCTGTAAGCTTGGCGGTGGTGCTTGCAAGTGAGAAGGCAGGTGTAGAGAGCACCGCGATCTGCCGGCGCTGTGCAGGCTGGAAAGGAAAGAGGGCTACCACTAGAATGTGCTGCAAATACAGGTTTCCACGCGTCGAGGGTAAGCTCCGCGTAAGCTCGTTGACCTAAAACTGTTCTCTGTGCGAGACTTAGCTGAGAAGCTTTCCGTTCAGATTCAGGCTGCAAGGCAGACCGAATGTGCTGCTACCTAGCGCTGAGAGAGAAAGTGCAGAGGCCAGGCGTGTTTGGGCAGAGGCAGCAGCCTGGAGCATTTCTCTGCCGGCACCGTGCTCTCTGGGCGAGAAGTAGACACCGCTTCCACTCCGGCACAATGAAGGAGCAGAGCACGGAGCTGGTATGCGCATCGCCCAGGCTGCCTCTCGCTTGTGTGCGGATTCACGTTAGCACTTGAAAACAGAAAGTTCAAGCTGCGGCTACTTGTGCTGCTACCTATTTCTCTTCCAGCTTTCCCTGGAAAGAATTGTGCCCAGCTTGATGCTTTTGAGATGCAGAGATGACAGTGGCAGATGCAGCGGAGACTGGAAATACAGAGTGCAGCCGAGAGTTTCTGGTGCTTTGACGTGAGGCAAGGGGAAAGTGCAGCCCAGCAGAGGCTTTGACTTCTGGAGCCTTTTTCTTTGGCAGCAGCTGCTGCAAGTGGGCAAGGGAGCTGCGAGAGTGAAGAAGGGGACGGTCCGTCTATGTGAGAAGGAAGCTGCCGAGGCGCAGTGTGTTGTGCTCAGTTTCAAGGCTGCCTGGAGGAGGGGGGGACTTGAAGAACGCCTTCTTTCTGGACGCCTCCTTCTGGCTGTGCTCCAGCTGCATGCACTCTGCAGCACTGAAGGTTTAGGAACCTGCTGCTGGCCAGCTTGTGTCCAGGAGTGCAAGGGCTGCGCCTTCCTTCCTGAAGCAGCCAGAGCATTCTCAGCTGCAGCTGCTTGTGAAGCAGCTCTTGGCTGGACATTTGAAATTGGCTCCCCTGAGTACATGAGCCCGGTGCCCAGCTGCTTGGTTCTTCGCCTTCTGTGCTCTGGACAGAAGTGAAGCCCAGCCATGGCTTGGAGCTTTGCCGCTCTTCAGCGTGAGCACTGCACGCAGCCACGGTGTGCTGTGCAGGGATTTTCCTTCAGCTCGACGGACAAGCATTTTCTTGCTCTTTCAGCGAGTCCAAACTGGGCATGTAGCTCTCGCTCAGCGAAATGCGTCAGGCGAGAAACACTTGCTGGAGTAGCTTTTCGCTGGGCAAGACTTTCAACACAGCACCACAATTCGGGCAAGGAGCAGCAGAAAGGAAGACCATCTTTTGGTCCTGGCACCTTCTTCTGGGCGACACGCCTATCCGCCTCTTCTCTCCCTGCAAGGCTGTAAGCTTGGCGGTGGTGCTTGCAAGTGAGAAGGCAGGTGTAGAGAGCACCGCGATCTGCCGGCGCTGTGCAGGCTGGAAAGGAAAGAGGGCTACCACTAGGATGTGCTGCAAATACAGGTTTCCACGCGTCGAGGGTAAGCTCCGCGTAAGCTCGTTGACCTAAAACTGTTCTCTGTGCGAGACTTAGCTGAGAAGCTTTCCGTTCAGATTCAGGCTGCAAGGCAGACCGAATGTGCTGCTACCTAGCGCTGAGAGAGACAGTGCAGAGGCCAGGCGTGTTTGGGCAGAGGCAGCAGCCTGGAGCATTTCTCTGCTGGCACCGTGCTCTCTGGGCGAGAAGTAGACACCGGTTCCACTCCGGCACAATGAAGGAGCAGAGCACGGAGCTGGTATGCGCATCGCCCAGGCTGCCTCTCGCTTGTGTGCGGATTCACGTTAGCACTTGAAAACAGAAAGTTCAAGCTGCGGCTACTTGTGCTGCTACCTATTTCTCTTCCAGCTTTCCCTGGAAAGAATTGTGCCCAGCTTGATGCTTTTGAGATGCAGAGATGACAGTGGCAGATGCAGCGGAGACTGGAAATACAGAGTGCAGCGGAGAGTTTCTGGTGCTTTGACGTGAGGCAAGGGGAAAGTGCAGCCCAGCAGAGGCTTTGACTTCTGGAGCCTTTTTCTTTGGCAGCAGCTGCTGCAAGTGGGCAAGGGAGCTGCGAGAGTGAAGAAGGGGACGGTCCGTCTATGTGAGAAGGAAGCTGCCGAGGCGCAGTGTGTTGTGCTCAGTTTCAAGGCTGCCTGGAGGAGGGGGGGACTTGAAGAACGCCTTCTTTCTGGACGCCTCCTTCTGGCTGTGCTCCAGCTGCATGCACTCTGCAGCACTGAAGGTTTAGGAACCTGCTGCTGGCCAGCTTGTGTCCAGGAGTGCAAGGGCTGCGCCTTCCTTCCTGAAGCAGCCAGAGCATTCTCAGCTGCAGCTGCTTGTGAAGCAGCTCTTGGCTGGACATTTGAAATTGGCTCCCCTGAGTACATGAGCCCGCTGCCCAGCTGCTTGGTTCTTCGCCTTCTGTGCTCTGGACAGAAGTGAAGCCCAGCCATGGCTTGGAGCTTTGCCGCTCTTCAGCGTGAGCACTGCACGCAGCCACGGTGTGCTGTGCAGGGATTTTCCTTCAGCTCGACGGACAAGCATTTTCTTGCTCTTTCAGCGAGTCCAAACTGGGCATGTAGCTCTCGCTCAGCGAAATGCGTCAGGCGAGAAACACTTGCTGGAGTAGCTTTTCGCTGGGCAAGACTTTCAACACAGCACCACAATTCGGGCAAGGAGCAGCAGAAAGGAAGACCATCTTTTGGTCCTGGCACCTTCTTCTGGGCGACACGCCTATCCGCCTCTTCGCTCCCTGCAAGGCTGTAAGCTTGGCGGTGGTGCTTGCAAGTGAGAAGGCAGGTGTAGAGAGCACCGCGATCTGCCGGCGCTGTGCAGGCTGGAAAGGAAAGAGGGCTACCACTAGGATGTGCTGCAAATACAGGTTTCCACGCGTCGAGGGTAAGCTCCGCGTAAGCTCGTTGACCTAAAACTGTTCTCTGTGCGAGACTTAGCTGAGAAGCTTTCCGTTCAGATTCAGGCTACAAGGCAGACCGAATGTGCTGCTACCTAGCGCTGAGAGAGAAAGTGCAGAGGCCAGGCGTGTTTGGGCAGAGGCAGCAGCCTGGAGCATTTCTCTGCTGGCACCGTGCTCTCTGGGCGAGAAGTAGACACCGCTTCCACTCCGGCACAATGAAGGAGCAGAGCACGGAGCTGGTATGCGCATCGCCCAGGCTGCCTCTCGCTTGTGTGCGGATTCACGTTAGCACTTGAAAACAGAAAGTTCAAGCTGCGGCTACTTGTGCTGCTACCTATTTCTCTTCCAGCTTTCCCTGGAAAGAATTGTGCCCAGCTTGATGCTTTTGAGATGCAGAGATGACAGTGGCAGATGCAGCGGAGACTGGAAATACAGAGTGCAGCGGAGAGTTTCTGGTGCTTTGACGTGAGGCAAGGGGAAAGTGCAGCCCAGCAGAGGCTTTGACTTCTGGAGCCTTTTTCTTTGGCAGCAGCTGCTGCAAGTGGGCAAGGGAGCTGCGAGAGTGAAGAAGGGGACGGTCCGTCTATGTGAGAAGGAAGCTGCCGAGGCGCAGTGTGTTGTGCTCAGTTTCAAGGCTGCCTGGAGGAGGGGGGGACTTGAAGAACGCCTTCTTTCTGGACGCCTCCTTCTGGCTGTGCTCCAGCTGCATGCACTCTGCAGCACTGAAGGTTTAGGAACCTGCTGCTGGCCAGCTTGTGTCCAGGAGTGCAAGGGCTGCGCCTTCCTTCCTGAAGCAGCCAGAGCATTCTCAGCTGCAGCTGCTTGTGAAGCAGCTCTTGGCTGGACATTTGAAATTGGCTCCCCTGAGTACATGAGCCCGCTGCCCAGCTGCTTGGTTCTTCGCCTTCTGTGCTCTGGACAGAAGTGAAGCCCAGCCATGGCTTGGAGCTTTGCCGCTCTTCAGCGTGAGCACTGCACGCAGCCACGGTGTGCTGTGCAGGGATTTTCCTTCAGCTCGACGGACAAGCATTTTCTTGCTCTTTCAGCGAGTCCAAACTGGGCATGTAGCTCTCGCTCAGCGAAATGCGTCAGGCGAGAAACACTTGCTGGAGTAGCTTTTCGCTGGGCAAGACTTTCAACACAGCACCACAATTCGGGCAAGGAGCAGCAGAAAGGAAGACCATCTTTTGGTCCTGGCACCTTCTTCTGGGCGACACGCCTATCCGCCTCTTCGCTCCCTGCAAGGCTGTAAGCTTGGCAGTGGTGCTTGCAAGTGAGAAGGCAGGTGTAGAGAGCACCGCGATCTGCCGGCGCTGTGCAGGCTGGAAAGGAAAGAGGGCTACCACTAGGATGTGCTGCAAATACAGGTTTCCACGCGTCGAGGGTAAGCTCCGCGTAAGCTCGTTGACCTAAAACTGTTCTCTGTGCGAGACTTAGCTGAGAAGCTTTCCGTTCAGATTCAGGCTGCAAGGCAGACCGAATGTGCTGCTACCTAGCGCTGAGAGAGAAAGTGCAGAGGCCAGGCGTGTTTGGGCAGAGGCATCAGCCTGGAGCATTTCTCTGCCGGCACCGTGCTCTCTGGGCGAGAAGTAGACACCGCTTCCACTCCGGCACAATGAAGGAGCAGAGCACGGAGCTGGTATGCGCATCGCCCAGGCTGCCTCTCGCTTGTGTGCGGATTCACGTTAGCACTTGAAAACAGAAAGTTCAAGCTGCGGCTACTTGTGCTGCTACCTATTTCTCTTCCAGCTTTCCCTGGAAAGAATTGTGCCCAGCTTGATGCTTTTGAGATGCAGAGATGACAGTGGCAGATGCAGCGGAGACTGGAAATACAGAGTGCAGCGGAGAGTTTCTGGTGCTTTGACGTGAGGCAAGGGGAAAGTGCAGCCCAGCAGAGGCTTTGACTTCTGGAGCCTTTTTCTTTGGCAGCAGCTGCTGCAAGTGGGCAAGGGAGCTGCGAGAGTGAAGAAGGGGACGGTCCGTCTATGTGAGAAGGAAGCTGCCGAGGCGCAGTGTGTTGTGCTCAGTTTCAAGGCTGCCTGGAGGAGGGGGGGACTTGAAGAACGCCTTCTTTCTGGACGCCTCCTTCTGGCTGTGCTCCAGCTGCATGCACTCTGCAGCACTGAAGGTTTAGGAACCTGCTGCTGGCCAGCTTGTGTCCAGGAGTGCAAGGGCTGCGCCTTCCTTCCTGAAGCAGCCAGAGCATTCTCAGCTGCAGCTGCTTGTGAAGCAGCTCTTGGCTGGACATTTGAAATTGGCTCCCCTGAGTACATGAGCCCGGTGCCCAGCTGCTTGGTTCTTCGCCTTCTGTGCTCTGGACAGAACTGAAGCCCAGCCATGGCTTGGAGCTTTGCCGCTCTTCAGCGTGAGCACTGCACGCAGCCACGGTGTGCTGTGCAGGGATTTTCCTTCAGCTCGACGGACAAGCATTTTCTTGCTCTTTCAGCGAGTCCAAACTGGGCATGTAGCTCTCGCTCAGCGAAATGCGTCAGGCGAGAAACACTTGCTGGAGTAGCTTTTCGCTGGGCAAGACTTTCAACACAGCACCACAATTCGGGCAAGGAGCAGCAGAAAGGAAGACCATCTTTTGGTCCTGGCACCTTCTTCTGGGCGACACGCCTATCCGCCTCTTCGCTCCCTGCAAGGCTGTAAGCTTGGCGGTGGTGCTTGCAAGTGAGAAGGCAGGTGTAGAGAGCACCGCGATCTGCCGGCGCTGTGCAGGCTGGAAAGGAAAGAGGGCTACCACTAGGATGTGCTGCAAATACAGGTTTCCACGCGTCGAGGGTAAGCTCCGCGTAAGCTCGTTGACCTAAAACTGTTCTCTGTGCGAGACTTAGCTGAGAAGCTTTCCGTTCAGATTCAGGCTGCAAGGCAGACCGAATGTGCTGCTACCTAGCGCTGAGAGAGAAAGTGCAGAGGCCAGGCGTGTTTGGGCAGAGGCATCAGCCTGGAGCATTTCTCTGCCGGCACCGTGCTCTCTGGGCGAGAAGTAGACACCGCTTCCACTCCGGCACAATGAAGGAGCAGAGCACGGAGCTGGTATGCGCATCGCCCAGGCTGCCTCTCGCTTGTGTGCGGATTCACGTTAGCACTTGAAAACAGAAAGTTCAAGCTGCGGCTACTTGTGCTGCTACCTATTTCTCTTCCAGCTTTCCCTGGAAAGAATTGTGCCCAGCTTGATGCTTTTGAGATGCAGAGATGACAGTGGCAGATGCAGCGGAGACTGGAAATACAGAGTGCAGCGGAGAGTTTCTGGTGCTTTGACGTGAGGCAAGGGGAAAGTGCAGCCCAGCAGAGGCTTTGACTTCTGGAGCCTTTTTCTTTGGCAGCAGCTGCTGCAAGTGGGCAAGGGAGCTGCGAGAGTGAAGAAGGGGACGGTCCGTCTATGTGAGAAGGAAGCTGCCGAGGCGCAGTGTGTTGTGCTCAGTTTCAAGGCTGCCTGGAGGAGGGGGGGACTTGAAGAACGCCTTCTTTCTGGACGCCTCCTTCTGGCTGTGCTCCAGCTGCATGCACTCTGCAGCACTGAAGGTTTAGGAACCTGCTGCTGGCCAGCTTGTGTCCAGGAGTGCAAGGGCTGCGCCTTCCTTCCTGAAGCAGCCAGAGCATTCTCAGCTGCAGCTGCTTGTGAAGCAGCTCTTGGCTGGACATTTGAAATTGGCTCCCCTGAGTACATGAGCCCGGTGCCCAGCTGCTTGGTTCTTCGCCTTCTGTGCTCTGGACAGAACTGAAGCCCAGCCATGGCTTGGAGCTTTGCCGCTCTTCAGCGTGAGCACTGCACGCAGCCACGGTGTGCTGTGCAGGGATTTTCCTTCAGCTCGACGGACAAGCATTTTCTTGCTCTTTCAGCGAGTCCAAACTGGGCATGTAGCTCTCGCTCAGCGAAATGCGTCAGGCGAGAAACACTTGCTGGAGTAGCTTTTCGCTGGGCAAGACTTTCAACACAGCACCACAATTCGGGCAAGGAGCAGCAGAAAGGAAGACCATCTTTTGGTCCTGGCACCTTCTTCTGGGCGACACGCCTATCCGCCTCTTCTCTCCCTGCAAGGCTGTAAGCTTGGCGGTGGTGCTTGCAAGTGAGAAGGCAGGTGCAGAGAGCACCGCGATCTGCCGGCGCTGTGCAGGCTGGAAAGGAAAGAGGGCTACCACTAGGATGTGCTGCAAATACAGGTTTCCACGCGTCGAGGGTAAGCTCCGCGTAAGCTCGTTGACCTAAAACTGTTCTCTGTGCGAGACTTAGCTGAGAAGCTTTCCGTTCAGATTCAGGCTACAAGGCAGACCGAATGTGCTGCTACCTAGCGCTGAGAGAGAAAGTGCAGAGGCCAGGCGTGTTTGGGCAGAGGCATCAGCCTGGAGCATTTCTCTGCTGGCACCGTGCTCTCTGGGCGAGAAGTAGACACCGGTTCCACTCCGGCACAATGAAGGAGCAGAGCACGGAGCTGGTATGCGCATCGCCCAGGCTGCCTCTCGCTTGTGTGCGGATTCACGTTAGCACTTGAAAACAGAAAGTTCAAGCTGCGGCTACTTGTGCTGCTACCTATTTCTCTTCCAGCTTTCCCTGGAAAGAATTGTGCCCAGCTTGATGCTTTTGAGATGCAGAGATGACAGTGGCAGATGCAGCGGAGACTGGAAATACAGAGTGCAGCCGAGAGTTTCTGGTGCTTTGACGTGAGGCAAGGGGAAAGTGCAGCCCAGCAGAGGCTTTGACTTCTGGAGCCTTTTTCTTTGGCAGCAGCTGCTGCAAGTGGGCAAGGGAGCTGCGAGAGTGAAGAAGGGGACGGTCCGTGTATGTGAGAAGGAAGCTGCCGAGGCGCAGTGTGTTGTGCTCAGTTTCAAGGCTGCCTGGAGGAGGGGGGGACTTGAAGAACGCCTTCTTTCTGGACGCCTCCTTCTGGCTGTGCTCCAGCTGCATGCACTCTGCAGCACTGAAGGTTTAGGAACCTGCTGCTGGCCAGCTTGTGTCCAGGAGTGCAAGGGCTGCGCCTTCCTTCCTGAAGCAGCCAGAGCATTCTCAGCTGCAGCTGCTTGTGAAGCAGCTCTTGGCTGGACATTTGAAATTGGCTCCCCTGAGTACATGAGCCCGGTGCCCAGCTGCTTGGTTCTTCGCCTTCTGTGCTCTGGACAGAACTGAAGCCCAGCCATGGCTTGGAGCTTTGCCGCTCTTCAGCGTGAGCACTGCACGCAGCCACGGTGTGCTGTGCAGGGATTTTCCTTCAGCTCGACGGACAAGCATTTTCTTGCTCTTTCAGCGAGTCCAAACTGGGCATGTAGCTCTCGCTCAGCGAAATGCGTCAGGCGAGAAACACTTGCTGGAGTAGCTTTTCGCTGGGCAAGACTTTCAACACAGCACCACAATTCGGGCAAGGAGCAGCAGAAAGGAAGACCATCTTTTGGTCCTGGCACCTTCTTCTGGGCGACACGCCTATCCGCCTCTTCTCTCCCTGCAAGGCTGTAAGCTTGGCGGTGGTGCTTGCAAGTGAGAAGGCAGGTGTAGAGAGCACCGCGATCTGCCGGCGCTGTGCAGGCTGGAAAGGAAAGAGGGCTACCACTAGGATGTGCTGCAAATACAGGTTTCCACGCGTCGAGGGTAAGCTCCGCGTAAGCTCGTTGACCTAAAACTGTTCTCTGTGCGAGACTTAGCTGAGAAGCTTTCCGTTCAGATTCAGGCTGCAAGGCAGACCGAATGTGCTGCTACCTAGCGCTGAGAGAGACAGTGCAGAGGCCAGGCGTGTTTGGGCAGAGGCAGCAGCCTGGAGCATTTCTCTGCTGGCACCGTGCTCTCTGGGCGAGAAGTAGACACCGCTTCCACTCCGGCACAATGAAGGAGCAGAGCACGGAGCTGGTATGCGCATCGCCCAGGCTGCCTCTCGCTTGTGTGCGGATTCACGTTAGCACTTGAAAACAGAAAGTTCAAGCTGCGGCTACTTGTGCTGCTACCTATTTCTCTTCCAGCTTTCCCTGGAAAGAATTGTGCCCAGCTTGATGCTTTTGAGATGCAGAGATGACAGTGGCAGATGCAGCGGAGACTGGAAATACAGAGTGCAGCCGAGAGTTTCTGGTGCTTTGACGTGAGGCAAGGGGAAAGTGCAGCCCAGCAGAGGCTTTGACTTCTGGAGCCTTTTTCTTTGGCAGCAGCTGCTGCAAGTGGGCAAGGGAGCTGCGAGAGTGAAGAAGGGGACGGTCCGTCTATGTGAGAAGGAAGCTGCCGAGGCGCAGTGTGTTGTGCTCAGTTTCAAGGCTGCCTGGAGGAGGGGGGGACTTGAAGAACGCCTTCTTTCTGGACGCCTCCTTCTGGCTGTGCTCCAGCTGCATGCACTCTGCAGCACTGAAGGTTTAGGAACCTGCTGCTGGCCAGCTTGTGTCCAGGAGTGCAAGGGCTGCGCCTTCCTTCCTGAAGCAGCCAGAGCATTCTCAGCTGCAGCTGCTTGTGAAGCAGCTCTTGGCTGGACATTTGAAATTGGCTCCCCTGAGTACATGAGCCCGGTGCCCAGCTGCTTGGTTCTTCGCCTTCTGTGCTCTGGACAGAAGTGAAGCCCAGCCATGGCTTGGAGCTTTGCCGCTCTTCAGCGTGAGCACTGCACGCAGCCACGGTGTGCTGTGCAGGGATTTTCCTTCAGCTCGACGGACAAGCATTTTCTTGCTCTTTCAGCGAGTCCAAACTGGGCATGTAGCTCTCGCTCAGCGAAATGCGTCAGGCGAGAAACACTTGCTGGAGTAGCTTTTCGCTGGGCAAGACTTTCAACACAGCACCACAATTCGGGCAAGGAGCAGCAGAAAGGAAGACCATCTTTTGGTCCTGGCACCTTCTTCTGGGCGACACGCCTATCCGCCTCTTCGCTCCCTGCAAGGCTGTAAGCTTGGCGGTGGTGCTTGCAAGTGAGAAGGCAGGTGTAGAGAGCACCGCGATCTGCCGGCGCTGTGCAGGCTGGAAAGGAAAGAGGGCTACCACTAGGATGTGCTGCAAATACAGGTTTCCACGCGTCGAGGGTAAGCTCCGCGTAAGCTCGTTGACCTAAAACTGTTCTCTGTGCGAGACTTAGCTGAGAAGCTTTCCGTTCAGATTCAGGCTGCAAGGCAGACCGAATGTGCTGCTACCTAGCGCTGAGAGAGAAAGTGCAGAGGCCAGGCGTGTTTGGGCAGAGGCATCAGCCTGGAGCATTTCTCTGCCGGCACCGTGCTCTCTGGGCGAGAAGTAGACACCGCTTCCACTCCGGCACAATGAAGGAGCAGAGCACGGAGCTGGTATGCGCATCGCCCAGGCTGCCTCTCGCTTGTGTGCGGATTCACGTTAGCACTTGAAAACAGAAAGTTCAAGCTGCGGCTACTTGTGCTGCTACCTATTTCTCTTCCAGCTTTCCCTGGAAAGAATTGTGCCCAGCTTGATGCTTTTGAGATGCAGAGATGACAGTGGCAGATGCAGCGGAGACTGGAAATACAGAGTGCAGCGGAGAGTTTCTGGTGCTTTGACGTGAGGCAAGGGGAAAGTGCAGCCCAGCAGAGGCTTTGACTTCTGGAGCCTTTTTCTTTGGCAGCAGCTGCTGCAAGTGGGCAAGGGAGCTGCGAGAGTGAAGAAGGGGACGGTCCGTCTATGTGAGAAGGAAGCTGCCGAGGCGCAGTGTGTTGTGCTCAGTTTCAAGGCTGCCTGGAGGAGGGGGGGACTTGAAGAACGCCTTCTTTCTGGACGCCTCCTTCTGGCTGTGCTCCAGCTGCATGCACTCTGCAGCACTGAAGGTTTAGGAACCTGCTGCTGGCCAGCTTGTGTCCAGGAGTGCAAGGGCTGCGCCTTCCTTCCTGAAGCAGCCAGAGCATTCTCAGCTGCAGCTGCTTGTGAAGCAGCTCTTGGCTGGACATTTGAAATTGGCTCCCCTGAGTACATGAGCCCGGTGCCCAGCTGCTTGGTTCTTCGCCTTCTGTGCTCTGGACAGAACTGAAGCCCAGCCATGGCTTGGAGCTTTGCCGCTCTTCAGCGTGAGCACTGCACGCAGCCACGGTGTGCTGTGCAGGGATTTTCCTTCAGCTCGACGGACAAGCATTTTCTTGCTCTTTCAGCGAGTCCAAACTGGGCATGTAGCTCTCGCTCAGCGAAATGCGTCAGGCGAGAAACACTTGCTGGAGTAGCTTTTCGCTGGGCAAGACTTTCAACACAGCACCACAATTCGGGCAAGGAGCAGCAGAAAGGAAGACCATCTTTTGGTCCTGGCACCTTCTTCTGGGCGACACGCCTATCCGCCTCTTCTCTCCCTGCAAGGCTGTAAGCTTGGCGGTGGTGCTTGCAAGTGAGAAGGCAGGTGTAGAGAGCACCGCGATCTGCCGGCGCTGTGCAGGCTGGAAAGGAAAGAGGGCTACCACTAGGATGTGCTGCAAATACAGGTTTCCACGCGTCGAGGGTAAGCTCCGCGTAAGCTCGTTGACCTAAAACTGTTCTCTGTGCGAGACTTAGCTGAGAAGCTTTCCGTTCAGATTCAGGCTGCAAGGCAGACCGAATGTGCTGCTACCTAGCGCTGAGAGAGACAGTGCAGAGGCCAGGCGTGTTTGGGCAGAGGCAGCAGCCTGGAGCATTTCTCTGCTGGCACCGTGCTCTCTGGGCGAGAAGTAGACACCGCTTCCACTCCGGCACAATGAAGGAGCAGAGCACGGAGCTGGTATGCGCATCGCCCAGGCTGCCTCTCGCTTGTGTGCGGATTCACGTTAGCACTTGAAAACAGAAAGTTCAAGCTGCGGCTACTTGTGCTGCTACCTATTTCTCTTCCAGCTTTCCCTGGAAAGAATTGTGCCCAGCTTGATGCTTTTGAGATGCAGAGATGACAGTGGCAGATGCAGCGGAGACTGGAAATACAGAGTGCAGCCGAGAGTTTCTGGTGCTTTGACGTGAGGCAAGGGGAAAGTGCAGCCCAGCAGAGGCTTTGACTTCTGGAGCCTTTTTCTTTGGCAGCAGCTGCTGCAAGTGGGCAAGGGAGCTGCGAGAGTGAAGAAGGGGACGGTCCGTCTATGTGAGAAGGAAGCTGCCGAGGCGCAGTGTGTTGTGCTCAGTTTCAAGGCTGCCTGGAGGAGGGGGGGACTTGAAGAACGCCTTCTTTCTGGACGCCTCCTTCTGGCTGTGCTCCAGCTGCATGCACTCTGCAGCACTGAAGGTTTAGGAACCTGCTGCTGGCCAGCTTGTGTCCAGGAGTGCAAGGGCTGCGCCTTCCTTCCTGAAGCAGCCAGAGCATTCTCAGCTGCAGCTGCTTGTGAAGCAGCTCTTGGCTGGACATTTGAAATTGGCTCCCCTGAGTACATGAGCCCGGTGCCCAGCTGCTTGGTTCTTCGCCTTCTGTGCTCTGGACAGAAGTGAAGCCCAGCCATGGCTTGGAGCTTTGCCGCTCTTCAGCGTGAGCACTGCACGCAGCCACGGTGTGCTGTGCAGGGATTTTCCTTCAGCTCGACGGACAAGCATTTTCTTGCTCTTTCAGCGAGTCCAAACTGGGCATGTAGCTCTCGCTCAGCGAAATGCGTCAGGCGAGAAACACTTGCTGGAGTAGCTTTTCGCTGGGCAAGACTTTCAACACAGCACCACAATTCGGGCAAGGAGCAGCAGAAAGGAAGACCATCTTTTGGTCCTGGCACCTTCTTCTGGGCGACACGCCTATCCGCCTCTTCGCTCCCTGCAAGGCTGTAAGCTTGGCGGTGGTGCTTGCAAGTGAGAAGGCAGGTGTAGAGAGCACCGCGATCTGCCGGCGCTGTGCAGGCTGGAAAGGAAAGAGGGCTACCACTAGGATGTGCTGCAAATACAGGTTTCCACGCGTCGAGGGTAAGCTCCGCGTAAGCTCGTTGACCTAAAACTGTTCTCTGTGCGAGACTTAGCTGAGAAGCTTTCCGTTCAGATTCAGGCTGCAAGGCAGACCGAATGTGCTGCTACCTAGCGCTGAGAGAGAAAGTGCAGAGGCCAGGCGTGTTTGGGCAGAGGCAGCAGCCTGGAGCATTTCTCTGCCGGCACCGTGCTCTCTGGGCGAGAAGTAGACACCGGTTCCACTCCGGCACAATGAAGGAGCAGAGCACGGAGCTGGTATGCGCATCGCCCAGGCTGCCTCTCGCTTGTGTGCGGATTCACGTTAGCACTTGAAAACAGAAAGTTCAAGCTGCGGCTACTTGTGCTGCTACCTATTTCTCTTCCAGCTTTCCCTGGAAAGAATTGTGCCCAGCTTGATGCTTTTGAGATGCAGAGATGACAGTGGCAGATGCAGCGGAGACTGGAAATACAGAGTGCAGCGGAGAGTTTCTGGTGCTTTGACGTGAGGCAAGGGGAAAGTGCAGCCCAGCAGAGGCTTTGACTTCTGGAGCCTTTTTCTTTGGCAGCAGCTGCTGCAAGTGGGCAAGGGAGCTGCGAGAGTGAAGAAGGGGACGGTCCGTCTATGTGAGAAGGAAGCTGCCGAGGCGCAGTGTGTTGTGCTCAGTTTCAAGGCTGCCTGGAGGAGGGGGGGACTTGAAGAACGCCTTCTTTCTGGACGCCTCCTTCTGGCTGTGCTCCAGCTGCATGCACTCTGCAGCACTGAAGGTTTAGGAACCTGCTGCTGGCCAGCTTGTGTCCAGGACTGCAAGGGCTGCGCCTTCCTTCCTGAAGCAGCCAGAGCATTCTCAGCTGCAGCTGCTTGTGAAGCAGCTCTTGGCTGGACATTTGAAATTGGCTCCCCTGAGTACATGAGCCCGGTGCCCAGCTGCTTGGTTCTTCGCCTTCTGTGCTCTGGACAGAAGTGAAGCCCAGCCATGGCTTGGAGCTTTGCCGCTCTTCAGCGTGAGCACTGCACGCAGCCACGGTGTGCTGTGCAGGGATTTTCCTTCAGCTCGACGGACAAGCATTTTCTTGCTCTTTCAGCGAGTCCAAACTGGGCATGTAGCTCTCGCTCAGCGAAATGCGTCAGGCGAGAAACACTTGCTGGAGTAGCTTTTCGCTGGGCAAGACTTTCAACACAGCACCACAATTCGGGCAAGGAGCAGCAGAAAGGAAGACCATCTTTTGGTCCTGGCACCTTCTTCTGGGCGACACGCCTATCCGCCTCTTCTCTCCCTGCAAGGCTGTAAGCTTGGCGGTGGTGCTTGCAAGTGAGAAGGCAGGTGTAGAGAGCACCGCGATCTGCCGGCGCTGTGCAGGCTGGAAAGGAAAGAGGGCTACCACTAGGATGTGCTGCAAATACAGGTTTCCACGCGTCGAGGGTAAGCTCCGCGTAAGCTCGTTGACCTAAAACTGTTCTCTGTGCGAGACTTAGCTGAGAAGCTTTCCGTTCAGATTCAGGCTGCAAGGCAGACCGAATGTGCTGCTACCTAGCGCTGAGAGAGACAGTGCAGAGGCCAGGCGTGTTTGGGCAGAGGCAGCAGCCTGGAGCATTTCTCTGCCGGCACCGTGCTCTCTGGGCGAGAAGTAGACACCGCTTCCACTCCGGCACAATGAAGGAGCAGAGCACGGAGCTGGTATGCGCATCGCCCAGGCTGCCTCTCGCTTGTGTGCGGATTCACGTTAGCACTTGAAAACAGAAAGTTCAAGCTGCGGCTACTTGTGCTGCTACCTATTTCTCTTCCAGCTTTCCCTGGAAAGAATTGTGCCCAGCTTGATGCTTTTGAGATGCAGAGATGACAGTGGCAGATGCAGCGGAGACTGGAAATACAGAGTGCAGCCGAGAGTTTCTGGTGCTTTGACGTGAGGCAAGGGGAAAGTGCAGCCCAGCAGAGGCTTTGACTTCTGGAGCCTTTTTCTTTGGCAGCAGCTGCTGCAAGTGGGCAAGGGAGCTGCGAGAGTGAAGAAGGGGACGGTCCGTCTATGTGAGAAGGAAGCTGCCGAGGCGCACTGTGTTGTGCTCAGTTTCAAGGCTGCCTGGAGGAGGGGGGGACTTGAAGAACGCCTTCTTTCTGGACGCCTCCTTCTGGCTGTGCTCCAGCTGCATGCACTCTGCAGCACTGAAGGTTTAGGAACCTGCTGCTGGCCAGCTTGTGTCCAGGAGTGCAAGGGCTGCGCCTTCCTTCCTGAAGCAGCCAGAGCATTCTCAGCTGCAGCTGCTTGTGAAGCAGCTCTTGGCTGGACATTTGAAATTGGCTCCCCTGAGTACATGAGCCCGCTGCCCAGCTGCTTGGTTCTTCGCCTTCTGTGCTCTGGACAGAACTGAAGCCCAGCCATGGCTTGGAGCTTTGCCGCTCTTCAGCGTGAGCACTGCACGCAGCCACGGTGTGCTGTGCAGGGATTTTCCTTCAGCTCGACGGACAAGCATTTTCTTGCTCTTTCAGCGAGTCCAAACTGGGCATGTAGCTCTCGCTCAGCGAAATGCGTCAGGCGAGAAACACTTGCTGGAGTAGCTTTTCGCTGGGCAAGACTTTCAACACAGCACCACAATTCGGGCAAGGAGCAGCAGAAAGGAAGACCATCTTTTGGTCCTGGCACCTTCTTCTGGGCGACACGCCTATCCGCCTCTTCTCTCCCTGCAAGGCTGTAAGCTTGGCGGTGGTGCTTGCAAGTGAGAAGGCAGGTGTAGAGAGCACCGCGATCTGCCGGCGCTGTGCAGGCTGGAAAGGAAAGAGGGCTACCACTAGGATGTGCTGCAAATACAGGTTTCCACGCGTCGAGGGTAAGCTCCGCGTAAGCTCGTTGACCTAAAACTGTTCTCTGTGCGAGACTTAGCTGAGAAGCTTTCCGTTCAGATTCAGGCTGCAAGGCAGACCGAATGTGCTGCTACCTAGCGCTGAGAGAGACAGTGCAGAGGCCAGGCGTGTTTGGGCAGAGGCATCAGCCTGGAGCATTTCTCTGCTGGCACCGTGCTCTCTGGGCGAGAAGTAGACACCGGTTCCACTCCGGCACAATGAAGGAGCAGAGCACGGAGCTGGTATGCGCATCGCCCAGGCTGCCTCTCGCTTGTGTGCGGATTCACGTTAGCACTTGAAAACAGAAAGTTCAAGCTGCGGCTACTTGTGCTGCTACCTATTTCTCTTCCAGCTTTCCCTGGAAAGAATTGTGCCCAGCTTGATGCTTTTGAGATGCAGAGATGACAGTGGCAGATGCAGCGGAGACTGGAAATACAGAGTGCAGCCGAGAGTTTCTGGTGCTTTGACGTGAGGCAAGGGGAAAGTGCAGCCCAGCAGAGGCTTTGACTTCTGGAGCCTTTTTCTTTGGCAGCAGCTGCTGCAAGTGGGCAAGGGAGCTGCGAGAGTGAAGAAGGGGACGGTCCGTCTATGTGAGAAGGAAGCTGCCGAGGCGCAGTGTGTTGTGCTCAGTTTCAAGGCTGCCTGGAGGAGGGGGGGACTTGAAGAACGCCTTCTTTCTGGACGCCTCCTTCTGGCTGTGCTCCAGCTGCATGCACTCTGCAGCACTGAAGGTTTAGGAACCTGCTGCTGGCCAGCTTGTGTCCAGGAGTGCAAGGGCTGCGCCTTCCTTCCTGAAGCAGCCAGAGCATTCTCAGCTGCAGCTGCTTGTGAAGCAGCTCTTGGCTGGACATTTGAAATTGGCTCCCCTGAGTACATGAGCCCGGTGCCCAGCTGCTTGGTTCTTCGCCTTCTGTGCTCTGGACAGAAGTGAAGCCCAGCCATGGCTTGGAGCTTTGCCGCTCTTCAGCGTGAGCACTGCACGCAGCCACGGTGTGCTGTGCAGGGATTTTCCTTCAGCTCGACGGACAAGCATTTTCTTGCTCTTTCAGCGAGTCCAAACTGGGCATGTAGCTCTCGCTCAGCGAAATGCGTCAGGCGAGAAACACTTGCTGGAGTAGCTTTTCGCTGGGCAAGACTTTCAACACAGCACCACAATTCGGGCAAGGAGCAGCAGAAAGGAAGACCATCTTTTGGTCCTGGCACCTTCTTCTGGGCGACACGCCTATCCGCCTCTTCGCTCCCTGCAAGGCTGTAAGCTTGGCGGTGGTGCTTGCAAGTGAGAAGGCAGGTGTAGAGAGCACCGCGATCTGCCGGCGCTGTGCAGGCTGGGAAGGAAAGAGGGCTACCACTAGGATGTGCTGCAAATACAGGTTTCCACGCGACGAGGGTAAGCTCCGCGTAAGCTCGTTGACCTAAAACTGTTCTCTGTGCGAGACTTAGCTGAGAAGCTTTCCGTTCAGATTCAGGCTGCAAGGCAGACCGAATGTGCTGCTACCTAGCGCTGAGAGAGAAAGTGCAGAGGCCAGGCGTGTTTGGGCAGAGGCAGCAGCCTGGAGCATTTCTCTGCTGGCACCGTGCTCTCTGGGCGAGAAGTAGACACCGCTTCCACTCCGGCACAATGAAGGAGCAGAGCACGGAGCTGGTATGCGCATCGCCCAGGCTGCCTCTCGCTTGTGTGCGGATTCACGTTAGCACTTGAAAACAGAAAGTTCAAGCTGCGGCTACTTGTGCTGCTACCTATTTCTCTTCCAGCTTTCCCTGGAAAGAATTGTGCCCAGCTTGATGCTTTTGAGATGCAGAGATGACAGTGGCAGATGCAGCGGAGACTGGAAATACAGAGTGCAGCCGAGAGTTTCTGGTGCTTTGACGTGAGGCAAGGGGAAAGTGCAGCCCAGCAGAGGCTTTGACTTCTGGAGCCTTTTTCTTTGGCAGCAGCTGCTGCAAGTGGGCAAGGGAGCTGCGAGAGTGAAGAAGGGGACGGTCCGTCTATGTGAGAAGGAAGCTGCCGAGGCGCAGTGTGTTGTGCTCAGTTTCAAGGCTGCCTGGAGGAGGGGGGGACTTGAAGAACGCCTTCTTTCTGGACGCCTCCTTCTGGCTGTGCTCCAGCTGCATGCACTCTGCAGCACTGAAGGTTTAGGAACCTGCTGCTGGCCAGCTTGTGTCCAGGAGTGCAAGGGCTGCGCCTTCCTTCCTGAAGCAGCCAGAGCATTCTCAGCTGCAGCTGCTTGTGAAGCAGCTCTTGGCTGGACATTTGAAATTGGCTCCCCTGAGTACATGAGCCCGGTGCCCAGCTGCTTGGTTCTTCGCCTTCTGTGCTCTGGACAGAAGTGAAGCCCAGCCATGGCTTGGAGCTTTGCCGCTCTTCAGCGTGAGCACTGCACGCAGCCACGGTGTGCTGTGCAGGGATTTTCCTTCAGCTCGACGGACAAGCATTTTCTTGCTCTTTCAGCGAGTCCAAACTGGGCATGTAGCTCTCGCTCAGCGAAATGCGTCAGGCGAGAAACACTTGCTGGAGTAGCTTTTCGCTGGGCAAGACTTTCAACACAGCACCACAATTCGGGCAAGGAGCAGCAGAAAGGAAGACCATCTTTTGGTCCTGGCACCTTCTTCTGGGCGACACGCCTATCCGCCTCTTCGCTCCCTGCAAGGCTGTAAGCTTGGCGGTGGTGCTTGCAAGTGAGAAGGCAGGTGTAGAGAGCACCGCGATCTGCCGGCGCTGTGCAGGCTGGAAAGGAAAGAGGGCTACCACTAGGATGTGCTGCAAATACAGGTTTCCACGCGTCGAGGGTAAGCTCCGCGTAAGCTCGTTGACCTAAAACTGTTCTCTGTGCGAGACTTAGCTGAGAAGCTTTCCGTTCAGATTCAGGCTGCAAGGCAGACCGAATGTGCTGCTACCTAGCGCTGAGAGAGAAAGTGCAGAGGCCAGGCGTGTTTGGGCAGAGGCATCAGCCTGGAGCATTTCTCTGCCGGCACCGTGCTCTCTGGGCGAGAAGTAGACACCGCTTCCACTCCGGCACAATGAAGGAGCAGAGCACGGAGCTGGTATGCGCATCGCCCAGGCTGCCTCTCGCTTGTGTGCGGATTCACGTTAGCACTTGAAAACAGAAAGTTCAAGCTGCGGCTACTTGTGCTGCTACCTATTTCTCTTCCAGCTTTCCCTGGAAAGAATTGTGCCCAGCTTGATGCTTTTGAGATGCAGAGATGACAGTGGCAGATGCAGCGGAGACTGGAAATACAGAGTGCAGCCGAGAGTTTCTGGTGCTTTGACGTGAGGCAAGGGGAAAGTGCAGCCCAGCAGAGGCTTTGACTTCTGGAGCCTTTTTCTTTGGCAGCAGCTGCTGCAAGTGGGCAAGGGAGCTGCGAGAGTGAAGAAGGGGACGGTCCGTCTATGTGAGAAGGAAGCTGCCGAGGCGCAGTGTGTTGTGCTCAGTTTCAAGGCTGCCTGGAGGAGGGGGGGACTTGAAGAACGCCTTCTTTCTGGACGCCTCCTTCTGGCTGTGCTCCAGCTGCATGCACTCTGCAGCACTGAAGGTTTAGGAACCTGCTGCTGGCCAGCTTGTGTCCAGGAGTGCAAGGGCTGCGCCTTCCTTCCTGAAGCAGCCAGAGCATTCTCAGCTGCAGCTGCTTGTGAAGCAGCTCTTGGCTGGACATTTGAAATTGGCTCCCCTGAGTACATGAGCCCGGTGCCCAGCTGCTTGGTTCTTCGCCTTCTGTGCTCTGGACAGAACTGAAGCCCAGCCATGGCTTGGAGCTTTGCCGCTCTTCAGCGTGAGCACTGCACGCAGCCACGGTGTGCTGTGCAGGGATTTTCCTTCAGCTCGACGGACAAGCATTTTCTTGCTCTTTCAGCGAGTCCAAACTGGGCATGTAGCTCTCGCTCAGCGAAATGCGTCAGGCGAGAAACACTTGCTGGAGTAGCTTTTCGCTGGGCAAGACTTTCAACACAGCACCACAATTCGGGCAAGGAGCAGCAGAAAGGAAGACCATCTTTTGGTCCTGGCACCTTCTTCTGGGCGACACGCCTATCCGCCTCTTCGCTCCCTGCAAGGCTGTAAGCTTGGCGGTGGTGCTTGCAAGTGAGAAGGCAGGTGTAGAGAGCACCGCGATCTGCCGGCGCTGTGCAGGCTGGAAAGGAAAGAGGGCTACCACTAGGATGTGCTGCAAATACAGGTTTCCACGCGTCGAGGGTAAGCTCCGCGTAAGCTCGTTGACCTAAAACTGTTCTCTGTGCGAGACTTAGCTGAGAAGCTTTCCGTTCAGATTCAGGCTGCAAGGCAGACCGAATGTGCTGCTACCTAGCGCTGAGAGAGAAAGTGCAGAGGCCAGGCGTGTTTGGGCAGAGGCATCAGCCTGGAGCATTTCTCTGCCGGCACCGTGCTCTCTGGGCGAGAAGTAGACACCGCTTCCACTCCGGCACAATGAAGGAGCAGAGCACGGAGCTGGTATGCGCATCGCCCAGGCTGCCTCTCGCTTGTGTGCGGATTCACGTTAGCACTTGAAAACAGAAAGTTCAAGCTGCGGCTACTTGTGCTGCTACCTATTTCTCTTCCAGCTTTCCCTGGAAAGAATTGTGCCCAGCTTGATGCTTTTGAGATGCAGAGATGACAGTGGCAGATGCAGCGGAGACTGGAAATACAGAGTGCAGCGGAGAGTTTCTGGTGCTTTGACGTGAGGCAAGGGGAAAGTGCAGCCCAGCAGAGGCTTTGACTTCTGGAGCCTTTTTCTTTGGCAGCAGCTGCTGCAAGTGGGCAAGGGAGCTGCGAGAGTGAAGAAGGGGACGGTCCGTGTATGTGAGAAGGAAGCTGCCGAGGCGCAGTGTGTTGTGCTCAGTTTCAAGGCTGCCTGGAGGAGGGGGGGACTTGAAGAACGCCTTCTTTCTGGACGCCTCCTTCTGGCTGTGCTCCAGCTGCATGCACTCTGCAGCACTGAAGGTTTAGGAACCTGCTGCTGGCCAGCTTGTGTCCAGGAGTGCAAGGGCTGCGCCTTCCTTCCTGAAGCAGCCAGAGCATTCTCAGCTGCAGCTGCTTGTGAAGCAGCTCTTGGCTGGACATTTGAAATTGGCTCCCCTGAGTACATGAGCCCGGTGCCCAGCTGCTTGGTTCTTCGCCTTCTGTGCTCTGGACAGAACTGAAGCCCAGCCATGGCTTGGAGCTTTGCCGCTCTTCAGCGTGAGCACTGCACGCAGCCACGGTGTGCTGTGCAGGGATTTTCCTTCAGCTCGACGGACAAGCATTTTCTTGCTCTTTCAGCGAGTCCAAACTGGGCATGTAGCTCTCGCTCAGCGAAATGCGTCAGGCGAGAAACACTTGCTGGAGTAGCTTTTCGCTGGGCAAGACTTTCAACACAGCACCACAATTCGGGCAAGGAGCAGCAGAAAGGAAGACCATCTTTTGGTCCTGGCACCTTCTTCTGGGCGACACGCCTATCCGCCTCTTCGCTCCCTGCAAGGCTGTAAGCTTGGCGGTGGTGCTTGCAAGTGAGAAGGCAGGTGTAGAGAGCACCGCGATCTGCCGGCGCTGTGCAGGCTGGAAAGGAAAGAGGGCTACCACTAGGATGTGCTGCAAATACAGGTTTCCACGCGTCGAGGGTAAGCTCCGCGTAAGCTCGTTGACCTAAAACTGTTCTCTGTGCGAGACTTAGCTGAGAAGCTTTCCGTTCAGATTCAGGCTGCAAGGCAGACCGAATGTGCTGCTACCTAGCGCTGAGAGAGACAGTGCAGAGGCCAGGCGTGTTTGGGCAGAGGCAGCAGCCTGGAGCATTTCTCTGCTGGCACCGTGCTCTCTGGGCGAGAAGTAGACACCGCTTCCACTCCGGCACAATGAAGGAGCAGAGCACGGAGCTGGTATGCGCATCGCCCAGGCTGCCTCTCGCTTGTGTGCGGATTCACGTTAGCACTTGAAAACAGAAAGTTCAAGCTGCGGCTACTTGTGCTGCTACCTATTTCTCTTCCAGCTTTCCCTGGAAAGAATTGTGCCCAGCTTGATGCTTTTGAGATGCAGAGATGACAGTGGCAGATGCAGCGGAGACTGGAAATACAGAGTGCAGCCGAGAGTTTCTGGTGCTTTGACGTGAGGCAAGGGGAAAGTGCAGCCCAGCAGAGGCTTTGACTTCTGGAGCCTTTTTCTTTGGCAGCAGCTGCTGCAAGTGGGCAAGGGAGCTGCGAGAGTGAAGAAGGGGACGGTCCGTCTATGTGAGAAGGAAGCTGCCGAGGCGCAGTGTGTTGTGCTCAGTTTCAAGGCTGCCTGGAGGAGGGGGGGACTTGAAGAACGCCTTCTTTCTGGACGCCTCCTTCTGGCTGTGCTCCAGCTGCATGCACTCTGCAGCACTGAAGGTTTAGGAACCTGCTGCTGGCCAGCTTGTGTCCAGGAGTGCAAGGGCTGCGCCTTCCTTCCTGAAGCAGCCAGAGCATTCTCAGCTGCAGCTGCTTGTGAAGCAGCTCTTGGCTGGACATTTGAAATTGGCTCCCCTGAGTACATGAGCCCGGTGCCCAGCTGCTTGGTTCTTCGCCTTCTGTGCTCTGGACAGAAGTGAAGCCCAGCCATGGCTTGGAGCTTTGCCGCTCTTCAGCGTGAGCACTGCACGCAGCCACGGTGTGCTGTGCAGGGATTTTCCTTCAGCTCGACGGACAAGCATTTTCTTGCTCTTTCAGCGAGTCCAAACTGGGCATGTAGCTCTCGCTCAGCGAAATGCGTCAGGCGAGAAACACTTGCTGGAGTAGCTTTTCGCTGGGCAAGACTTTCAACACAGCACCACAATTCGGGCAAGGAGCAGCAGAAAGGAAGACCATCTTTTGGTCCTGGCACCTTCTTCTGGGCGACACGCCTATCCGCCTCTTCGCTCCCTGCAAGGCTGTAAGCTTGGCGGTGGTGCTTGCAAGTGAGAAGGCAGGTGTAGAGAGCACCGCGATCTGCCGGCGCTGTGCAGGCTGGAAAGGAAAGAGGGCTACCACTAGGATGTGCTGCAAATACAGGTTTCCACGCGTCGAGGGTAAGCTCCGCGTAAGCTCGTTGACCTAAAACTGTTCTCTGTGCGAGACTTAGCTGAGAAGCTTTCCGTTCAGATTCAGGCTGCAAGGCAGACCGAATGTGCTGCTACCTAGCGCTGAGAGAGAAAGTGCAGAGGCCAGGCGTGTTTGGGCAGAGGCATCAGCCTGGAGCATTTCTCTGCCGGCACCGTGCTCTCTGGGCGAGAAGTAGACACCGGTTCCACTCCGGCACAATGAAGGAGCAGAGCACGGAGCTGGTATGCGCATCGCCCAGGCTGCCTCTCGCTTGTGTGCGGATTCACGTTAGCACTTGAAAACAGAAAGTTCAAGCTGCGGCTACTTGTGCTGCTACCTATTTCTCTTCCAGCTTTCCCTGGAAAGAATTGTGCCCAGCTTGATGCTTTTGAGATGCAGAGATGACAGTGGCAGATGCAGCGGAGACTGGAAATACAGAGTGCAGCGGAGAGTTTCTGGTGCTTTGACGTGAGGCAAGGGGAAAGTGCAGCCCAGCAGAGGCTTTGACTTCTGGAGCCTTTTTCTTTGGCAGCAGCTGCTGCAAGTGGGCAAGGGAGCTGCGAGAGTGAAGAAGGGGACGGTCCGTCTATGTGAGAAGGAAGCTGCCGAGGCGCAGTGTGTTGTGCTCAGTTTCAAGGCTGCCTGGAGGAGGGGGGGACTTGAAGAACGCCTTCTTTCTGGACGCCTCCTTCTGGCTGTGCTCCAGCTGCATGCACTCTGCAGCACTGAAGGTTTAGGAACCTGCTGCTGGCCAGCTTGTGTCCAGGAGTGCAAGGGCTGCGCCTTCCTTCCTGAAGCAGCCAGAGCATTCTCAGCTGCAGCTGCTTGTGAAGCAGCTCTTGGCTGGACATTTGAAATTGGCTCCCCTGAGTACATGAGCCCGGTGCCCAGCTGCTTGGTTCTTCGCCTTCTGTGCTCTGGACAGAACTGAAGCCCAGCCATGGCTTGGAGCTTTGCCGCTCTTCAGCGTGAGCACTGCACGCAGCCACGGTGTGCTGTGCAGGGATTTTCCTTCAGCTCGACGGACAAGCATTTTCTTGCTCTTTCAGCGAGTCCAAACTGGGCATGTAGCTCTCGCTCAGCGAAATGCGTCAGGCGAGAAACACTTGCTGGAGTAGCTTTTCGCTGGGCAAGACTTTCAACACAGCACCACAATTCGGGCAAGGAGCAGCAGAAAGGAAGACCATCTTTTGGTCCTGGCACCTTCTTCTGGGCGACACGCCTATCCGCCTCTTCTCTCCCTGCAAGGCTGTAAGCTTGGCGGTGGTGCTTGCAAGTGAGAAGGCAGGTGTAGAGAGCACCGCGATCTGCCGGCGCTGTGCAGGCTGGAAAGGAAAGAGGGCTACCACTAGGATGTGCTGCAAATACAGGTTTCCACGCGTCGAGGGTAAGCTCCGCGTAAGCTCGTTGACCTAAAACTGTTCTCTGTGCGAGACTTAGCTGAGAAGCTTTCCGTTCAGATTCAGGCTGCAAGGCAGACCGAATGTGCTGCTACCTAGCGCTGAGAGAGAAAGTGCAGAGGCCAGGCGTGTTTGGGCAGAGGCAGCAGCCTGGAGCATTTCTCTGCCGGCACCGTGCTCTCTGGGCGAGAAGTAGACACCGCTTCCACTCCGGCACAATGAAGGAGCAGAGCACGGAGCTGGTATGCGCATCGCCCAGGCTGCCTCTCGCTTGTGTGCGGATTCACGTTAGCACTTGAAAACAGAAAGTTCAAGCTGCGGCTACTTGTGCTGCTACCTATTTCTCTTCCAGCTTTCCCTGGAAAGAATTGTGCCCAGCTTGATGCTTTTGAGATGCAGAGATGACAGTGGCAGATGCAGCGGAGACTGGAAATACAGAGTGCAGCGGAGAGTTTCTGGTGCTTTGACGTGAGGCAAGGGGAAAGTGCAGCCCAGCAGAGGCTTTGACTTCTGGAGCCTTTTTCTTTGGCAGCAGCTGCTGCAAGTGGGCAAGGGAGCTGCGAGAGTGAAGAAGGGGACGGTCCGTGTATGTGAGAAGGAAGCTGCCGAGGCGCAGTGTGTTGTGCTCAGTTTCAAGGCTGCCTGGAGGAGGGGGGGACTTGAAGAACGCCTTCTTTCTGGACGCCTCCTTCTGGCTGTGCTCCAGCTGCATGCACTCTGCAGCACTGAAGGTTTAGGAACCTGCTGCTGGCCAGCTTGTGTCCAGGAGTGCAAGGGCTGCGCCTTCCTTCCTGAAGCAGCCAGAGCATTCTCAGCTGCAGCTGCTTGTGAAGCAGCTCTTGGCTGGACATTTGAAATTGGCTCCCCTGAGTACATGAGCCCGGTGCCCAGCTGCTTGGTTCTTCGCCTTCTGTGCTCTGGACAGAAGTGAAGCCCAGCCATGGCTTGGAGCTTTGCCGCTCTTCAGCGTGAGCACTGCACGCAGCCACGGTGTGCTGTGCAGGGATTTTCCTTCAGCTCGACGGACAAGCATTTTCTTGCTCTTTCAGCGAGTCCAAACTGGGCATGTAGCTCTCGCTCAGCGAAATGCGTCAGGCGAGAAACACTTGCTGGAGTAGCTTTTCGCTGGGCAAGACTTTCAACACAGCACCACAATTCGGGCAAGGAGCAGCAGAAAGGAAGACCATCTTTTGGTCCTGGCACCTTCTTCTGGGCGACACGCCTATCCGCCTCTTCTCTCCCTGCAAGGCTGTAAGCTTGGCGGTGGTGCTTGCAAGTGAGAAGGCAGGTGTAGAGAGCACCGCGATCTGCCGGCGCTGTGCAGGCTGGAAAGGAAAGAGGGCTACCACTAGGATGTGCTGCAAATACAGGTTTCCACGCGACGAGGGTAAGCTCCGCGTAAGCTCGTTGACCTCAAACTGTTCTCTGTGCGAGACTTAGCTGAGAAGCTTTCCGTTCAGATTCAGGCTGCAAGGCAGACCGAATGTGCTGCTACCTAGCGCTGAGAGAGAAAGTGCAGAGGCCAGGCGTGTTTGGGCAGAGGCAGCAGCCTGGAGCATTTCTCTGCCGGCACCGTGCTCTCTGGGCGAGAAGTAGACACCGCTTCCACTCCGGCACAATGAAGGAGCAGAGCACGGAGCTGGTATGCGCATCGCCCAGGCTGCCTCTCGCTTGTGTGCGGATTCACGTTAGCACTTGAAAACAGAAAGTTCAAGCTGCGGCTACTTGTGCTGCTACCTATTTCTCTTCCAGCTTTCCCTGGAAAGAATTGTGCCCAGCTTGATGCTTTTGAGATGCAGAGATGACAGTGGCAGATGCAGCGGAGACTGGAAATACAGAGTGCAGCCGAGAGTTTCTGGTGCTTTGACGTGAGGCAAGGGGAAAGTGCAGCCCAGCAGAGGCTTTGACTTCTGGAGCCTTTTTCTTTGGCAGCAGCTGCTGCAAGTGGGCAAGGGAGCTGCGAGAGTGAAGAAGGGGACGGTCCGTCTATGTGAGAAGGAAGCTGCCGAGGCGCAGTGTGTTGTGCTCAGTTTCAAGGCTGCCTGGAGGAGGGGGGGACTTGAAGAACGCCTTCTTTCTGGACGCCTCCTTCTGGCTGTGCTCCAGCTGCATGCACTCTGCAGCACTGAAGGTTTAGGAACCTGCTGCTGGCCAGCTTGTGTCCAGGAGTGCAAGGGCTGCGCCTTCCTTCCTGAAGCAGCCAGAGCATTCTCAGCTGCAGCTGCTTGTGAAGCAGCTCTTGGCTGGACATTTGAAATTGGCTCCCCTGAGTACATGAGCCCGGTGCCCAGCTGCTTGGTTCTTCGCCTTCTGTGCTCTGGACAGAACTGAAGCCCAGCCATGGCTTGGAGCTTTGCCGCTCTTCAGCGTGAGCACTGCACGCAGCCACGGTGTGCTGTGCAGGGATTTTCCTTCAGCTCGACGGACAAGCATTTTCTTGCTCTTTCAGCGAGTCCAAACTGGGCATGTAGCTCTCGCTCAGCGAAATGCGTCAGGCGAGAAACACTTGCTGGAGTAGCTTTTCGCTGGGCAAGACTTTCAACACAGCACCACAATTCGGGCAAGGAGCAGCAGAAAGGAAGACCATCTTTTGGTCCTGGCACCTTCTTCTGGGCGACACGCCTATCCGCCTCTTCGCTCCCTGCAAGGCTGTAAGCTTGGCGGTGGTGCTTGCAAGTGAGAAGGCAGGTGTAGAGAGCACCGCGATCTGCCGGCGCTGTGCAGGCTGGAAAGGAAAGAGGGCTACCACTAGAATGTGCTGCAAATACAGGTTTCCACGCGTCGAGGGTAAGCTCCGCGTAAGCTCGTTGACCTAAAACTGTTCTCTGTGCGAGACTTAGCTGAGAAGCTTTCCGTTCAGATTCAGGCTGCAAGGCAGACCGAATGTGCTGCTACCTAGCGCTGAGAGAGACAGTGCAGAGGCCAGGCGTGTTTGGGCAGAGGCAGCAGCCTGGAGCATTTCTCTGCTGGCACCGTGCTCTCTGGGCGAGAAGTAGACACCGGTTCCACTCCGGCACAATGAAGGAGCAGAGCACGGAGCTGGTATGCGCATCGCCCAGGCTGCCTCTCGCTTGTGTGCGGATTCACGTTAGCACTTGAAAACAGAAAGTTCAAGCTGCGGCTACTTGTGCTGCTACCTATTTCTCTTCCAGCTTTCCCTGGAAAGAATTGTGCCCAGCTTGATGCTTTTGAGATGCAGAGATGACAGTGGCAGATGCAGCGGAGACTGGAAATACAGAGTGCAGCCGAGAGTTTCTGGTGCTTTGACGTGAGGCAAGGGGAAAGTGCAGCCCAGCAGAGGCTTTGACTTCTGGAGCCTTTTTCTTTGGCAGCAGCTGCTGCAAGTGGGCAAGGGAGCTGCGAGAGTGAAGAAGGGGACGGTCCGTCTATGTGAGAAGGAAGCTGCCGAGGCGCAGTGTGTTGTGCTCAGTTTCAAGGCTGCCTGGAGGAGGGGGGGACTTGAAGAACGCCTTCTTTCTGGACGCCTCCTTCTGGCTGTGCTCCAGCTGCATGCACTCTGCAGCACTGAAGGTTTAGGAACCTGCTGCTGGCCAGCTTGTGTCCAGGAGTGCAAGGGCTGCGCCTTCCTTCCTGAAGCAGCCAGAGCATTCTCAGCTGCAGCTGCTTGTGAAGCAGCTCTTGGCTGGACA